>NC_141147.1:83921778-84223778 GCF_053477565.2 Lygodium microphyllum
TCTCTGAATTCGGCTTTCAAACCACTACAGAGGGGAAGATATTCCATTCTGAAAGTATCAAAACTCATTTTTCTTAGAATTGTTGTTGTGTCATTATAATAATGCCAACTTCTGAGGCTTTCAACAATATATGTTGTGAAAAACACTTTGTCTATCAACTTCCAGTGCTAATTGGACAAACAGAAGATTATCAGTGCACCAATCATTCCACATATCTTGTTGTTGAGCATCCACGAACAAATTCCAACTCTTTTCCTTCTTGTTTTCGTGAACCTCCACAAACCACGACTCTTGAAGCTTCTTCACAATATCCCACTTGATGATGTTTGGAAACTTCTCAATGAATGCCAAATCTTCCATGGATGGCCATTCTCTCTATTTCTGCTCTTCAGTTTGTTCCCAAACAGTTTGCCACCAAGATGCAAGTTTCTGCTGCTTCAACAGGAAGAGGAAACAGTCCACCACATAGAGCATGCATCATGATGGTGATATGTTTCCGCCATTGTGGGATGAACTTCTTGTGAAAAGTGTCTTTGATGATAAGAATCTCCAACTCTTCAGTGGAAGAAGGAAGTTTTGCAAACATCCATTGAATTCTCCTCTTCTTGACAATGCAAATTTCTTCATTTTTAGCCTCTTCTAATGCTTGTTGATGGCAAGTTTCCCCGGTTGCGCACCAAAAACATGGAGCCCCAAGAGGAACACCAAGGAAAATGGAATTCTCTTGCAAGAAAATCTATCTTATAACACCAACAAGCTTTTATTTCATTCTTTTGATGACCAAAATAAAGAAAACAACAAATTTTCATGTAACATCATAGTAGATATCTCCCACGGATTTGATACAATCAATCATAATCTTCAAGTTCTTCATAGAATACTTCAATATAACAATGAACACAAAAGAATAAATCATTTTTTAATGGAAATAAATCGCATGTGATCCTTCTTCAATGTCTTCATAGTTTTCTCTCTCAATCTCTCATATACAATTACACTGTTTTGATAGAATTGGCTATCTCTGGCTCTCTCTCTCTCTCTATCAATAGTACATCATATCCTCACTAAAATACTCTCATAATAACTCTCAATAATCCTTATTAGGTCGTTGATGCACCTCCCAAGAGGTATGTCTGATATGAAAGGTCACCAGAGCCACTACAATGTCTCTTCACAGCTCACTACTGTCACTGTCACTTCAGTCTTCTCTTCAGTCTTTAGTAGCTGCTTCTTCCATTTGTTTTAGCTCTTTTGAACTTAGATTCATCCTTTCCAAAAGTTAGAAAACTTTTCCAAAGTCACACATACTTTCTATAGAACATTGATAGAAGGTCTACAGAACAGTACAGTACAGTACCAGAGCAACTACAGAACAGTTATAGAGCAGAGACAGAGGCTCTACAGAAGGTCTACAGAGGGTTACAGAAGGTCATTAGAACCTCATAACTCATAATAAAACCATTCTAAACTATCAAAAACTATTTAATAAACTTCCAAAAGGTCTCAATATTTATCAATCATCAATCCATGCTTCATACAGAAGAAAATCAAAACAAAACAGAAGCTATACAGAACCAATCAGAACCTCAACAGAACCTATCAGAACATCACAGAGCTTCATATCTCTACTGAGAATCATCATGAACTTCCAAAACATAATCAATATCATCCAAAACACTCTCAAATACTTCAATTATCAACCATACATCACTCTAAATTCATCAAAAATCAATCATTTGGGCCTAAAAAACAACAAAAATTAGTCAAAATTTTAGTCTTTTTCCACTCTCAACAAATCAGTTTACTTTTTAATAAAAATTTACCCTGCAAATATATACCTCATTGTGAACTATTGTGTTATGATAGGAAGTGAAATGGTAGGGCTCCCGTTTTGCAAGGAGGAATAGAAAAAATATCACTTAACCACTAAGATGCAGGTTTTCAACGAGTTATTATACTGAAGTGTACACAACCTAGAAGAACTTATAACAACTAAGGATGCGGTTAGGCAGCTTGTCAAGCAATGAAATCCAACCAAGTACCTTGAGAAGGTTGACCAACAAATAGATCACAACAAGTGCACAAAGTTTCTTAAATCCTTTGATGTCAAGAAAAACAATGGTACAGTGATGGTCAAACAAGGAAATGTAGCCAAGAGCATGGAAGTTGTACTTGGCCCAAAGTTCATTGAGAAAGCTCTAGGATTAGTGGACAAGTCAAAAAAGATACCAAAGAGAGACATGTACAATACACTAGGGATGAATAAGCAATAAGTGTACATGAATGATAGAATGAGTCTAGTAGACATCACTGTCAAATTGCAAGCTAAGATTGTACATGCTCTCTTCTTGAGCTAGAGGTACAGTGCACTCACAAATAGAAATAGGGATACCCTACTCAAGATATTGCAACCAAGGCAATGGATGAAGTAAATCTAAACTCCTATGTCCAAATGACAATCCAGGTATTACCTAAGGAACGGGCATCGGCTCCAAAAGTCAAGGGGTAGAGAATCCTAAGAGAGATGACAAAGGCTAAGTCAAAAAGGAAAAACCCCATATCCAAGGCATTGAATATAGGTTTTGGAGGAGTGCTAACATCCCTAATACAAGAGAACATGGGGAAAATAGATTGAGAATAGAAAGTGGAGGAAACACTAGAACAATCATCAATCCATGAGCATCATTCACCCATCACAAGGATCCCTCCTATCTCTTGCTCTATAGGGAACCTTGAGAAAGAAGAAGCTAACATAGTTCAATAGGAATAAGAAAAGCAAGTGGCTAAGAAGAAGAAAGTTGACCACCAAACTCAACAACAAGAAACCTCAAATGAGAGAACGATGAGTGAGCAAGGGAAGCAAGGCTCAGCACCATCCAATCAAGGGGAGAAGCAAAGAATTATGTTGAGGATTCCCATTAGGGAGACCAAAACTGCTAATGAAGAAAGTAGAGACTTGCAAAGGACTGAAGAAGAGTCAAGGAAACTTGAAGAAGAAAAGAAAAAGAAACAAGAGGAGAAGGAAGAAAGGTTGAGATGAGAGGAGGAGAAGTAGGTGACCATTACCATCAGAAGATCAGTATAACAAACCTCTCAATTCTAAGAACTAGCCATGATGAACCTAACATATGAAAATGTGCCTACTAGGATAAGTGATGTCGCAAAGGAGGCTGAACAAAGACCAATGGTAGAGGGTAAGGGAAAGGTCCCCCATGCATGCACTACCATTAATCATGGCTACCACAACCACCTCAAGACTAGGAGCCACAAAATTAGTAAGCAATGAAAGTAACATGATGGCATCGGTGCAATACCTACTAGGCAAATTACATGAGCTGACACTAATAGCATCAAAAGGGGCCCCAACAGCAAGAGCCAAGAGATTGATGCAGAATCCCACCAAGGAGATTGAATAAAGACCAATGGTAGAGGGTAAGGGAAAGGCCCCCATGCATGCACTATCATTAATCATGGCTACCACAGCCACCTCAAGACTAGGAGCCACAAAAGTAGTAAGCAATGAAAGCAACATGATGGCATTGGTGCAATACCTACTAGGGAAAGTACATGAGCTAACACTAATAGCATCAAAAGGGGCCCCAACAACAAGAGCCAAGATATTTATGCAGAATCCCACCAAGGTTCTAAGGTGCTACACCTTGAGGTATCAACTATTCAATGCTAAGGTTCTAAGGTGCTACACCTTGAGATATCTAGCCACTTTGGTACCATCATAGCAGTGCACACACGCAAGAGTATGACGAGCTAGTGAAAGAGCTCCAGAGTTAGTGTGATAGAATGAATGAGGAGAGAAAAGTTGCACTTCCTGAGCTAGAAGTGGAAAATGATATTTTTTCAACCTTCTAACTAAAAAAGACAAGGTAAATGACTATATTCACAAGGGAAGTGGCGGCACTGACAGAGGCCTTGAAGTCAAGACAAGGTGACAAGAATTTGTAGGTGTCATGTGCCTACCTAACAATTTCCTACCAGTACGTTTTAGTGGTTCATCGAGGAATTATCCCAGACAGCTTCACTAGAATGCACGGGGTCTATCGTCTAGATTTCCCAGAGTCCAGCCCATAATGGAAGGTATCGGCCGTCCCCATGAGGATCAACCTACAAGCTCGAGGTCCTAATTTGACAACAACTAAGGTCTCAATACGTCAACTAGCTCCATTTTAGGTATCCACAAGGGCTTCTTGTCCGATTGGAGTGATCATAGTTACACTTGGTTCATGGAGTGTAACAGTTTCTTCCATTAACTAGTTAGGATTCACGGAACCTTAACAGAGTTCTTGCGGCACAGCTGCCGCACGTTGTCGAAGGGTTTTCGAAAGCAAAGTCGCGTCTACAGAAGACCTTGATAAATTTCAAGATAAAAGATCAATCTAGCGAGTTCAGATTCAATTTGAAAGCTCAATTTCAGATAATATGAAACATACAATCAGCTACATCTGATTAGGAGCATCTTCAATAAACGTCTTGACAAAGACAAAGACTCATATCAACGAATTTTTCATGTAGTCTGAATCCCTATGAAGCTTCTCTTGGAACTCTTTAAATCATTGACTCAACAAATCCTGTGGAACAATAAGCAGCCTTGATAGCAGAAAGAGAAAGCACATCTTCAATTGTAAGACCAAACTTTGTAGTCAAAGGCACTGAATTTGTCTTAAAACTCCACCTTGGACATCAAATTTAAAGCCTGCTTGGACTTCTCCCCGTGATTGTCCTTGTTTCCCGAGTACTTTGTAAGAGATTGGCAGTTAAAAAATCCTTTCACAAACACTTTGTTTAATGGAACCACAGCAGCCCCCAGAGGATCATCTGCTGTAAAGGTGTCTCTGTCAAACAGTTTAATATAAATTTCACTGAATGGAAGCCATGCTGAATCACCAACAAGCTCAAAACATTCTGCTCCACTCCTAAAAACTCGAACTAGCCCTGCAGGTTCAGTGGCCTTGGTTACTTCATTAATTACACACATATGAAATGAACAGTCTCTCAATAACAACCTTCGTAGCCTTCCATCAATCCTTTAGATGAGCATTCTGTCCTGTAAACAGAAATACGGGATGGACATGCCAAACACTGTTGAGATCCACTTGCTTGTGCTTCACCACCAAAGACACATAATCACGCAGACAGGCCCCTGGGATTTGGCCCACTCCAACCACCACAATTTTGATCATGCACCCACTTCACACGCTCACATCTGGCTCCATCGTACAAGATGGGAGCCTTCTGGGAACTGTCAACTTTGAAAATTTCGGCGAGGCAAGATTTCAAGCTGTGAACATGTCACATTTGGGGGGAAAAAAAAAACGCCCTGCACAGGAATCTCCCTGCAGAGAAATCAGATGGCTCTTCGAGAGGCTGCAGCAAGGTTCTTCAAAGTTCCTCTACAGAGGAATCCGATGGCCCTGTACAATGCACTCTGCGAATCATTCAAATTGGATCCTTCAAAATCACTGCAACTTTGAAAGCACCTCTACAGAAAAATCAATGGCTCCTCAGAAACTGCGACATAGAAATAGAATGGTTCCTCGAGGCACTGCAAAAAGACTCCTCAAACCGAAGCTGCAGAGCAATCAAAGGGCTCCTCGAAGGTCACAGAATCAAACCGATAAAGTTATAGCCAGGATATTCCTTTGCTGGAATAAATAATTTGGCCTCTTTAGCAACAGCCTTGAATCCAGATGGGGTTTATAAAAAAGATTTAACTTCGTGCATTCTCCAATAGCTTCATGTCTTTCAATGTCCAATTGCTCTCGCTTTCTTCCCTCTCTAGTGTTGACTCTGTGTCCCAGAGTACCGTCTTATCGATTGGGTAATGTTTTCCCTCCAGATGATGACCTTCGATTCCATTTTGGATACATTCAGCTCTTGAATGCCGTCGATGTTCCGAGGTCTGTCCCTCCTCTTCCCTGTTTTTCCTCAATTCTCTCTCTTGCCTACGACTTTTGCACTCTGTCTTTGCCTTCCAGCGCTTTCTCCCCCAATCCTCTCTCTTCCTCCTCGTCACTATTTTTCCTCCAATCCTCTCCCGTGCCCCCAAATTGCAGAGCCTTTTCGTTGATTCCCCTTCCTCTCCAGCTATTTTTCTCCTTGATTCCCCTGCGTTCTTTTCCTCTTTCCCCCAATTCAATCTCTCATCTTTTTTCGAATCTACTTTTTCCCTCCCAAAATTAGCCTTTTGCTTTTCTTCCTTTTTTTTAGACCCTCTGAATCCTCATCCAAAAATGTCGTATGCCAGATCCACCAGTCCCAGAAAAAATCCCCCAAGCTCCAAGTTCAGCGTATCCTGAAATGTATGCATTCCATGAGATTACATCATGAACTGACAGCATGTCAAAGACACGGTGTGCTTCAGCAAGTAAGCCACTTCTGCCATACATGTCTACCAGTTTGTTTCCAACATAAAGCTCACTCTCCAATCCTTTTTGAGCTAATTCTGAATGTATCTTCTGACCTGTGTCCAGTGGTCCTACACTACCACATGCTTTCAAGCAAAGAACATAAGTTACAACATCTACAGACACACCCCCTTGTTGCATAAGCTTGAAACATGTGAGCACTTCCTCACCAAAACCATGTTCGGAGTAGCCTGTAATGAGGGCAGTCCAAGAGACTGCATCACGAATGGGTAAGTTGTTGAAAACATGATGCGCTTCTGCAAGGGAGCCAAATTTCCCATACATATCCACAAAAGAGTTGCCCACCAGGGGGCTACAAGCGCCACATTTACCATAGATATTAATAAGTGTGCTATTAACAAAAGCATCTGAAGTGAAGCCCTTCATGTGAGCATCTATACTCATATGCAGAGAATAAATGTAATCACAACAACTACGTATGCACAAAGTATCGAATCACACACACAACTGTCGGGTGGTTTTCACACCTCGAATGCGCAGCAATACGACATCCACCCCCTCTAATCCTGCGCATCCTCCGGATGGGCCAACTACCCATGATCATTATCATCAAGATCCACAAACAAATCAATCTCTTCGTTATGCATTTTCGGTAGATCAACAAGATTATCAGCCATATCATCTGTCTCTTCCATTGGAGTTTCTTGTCGTTGCTCTTCTCTTGAAAATTCTTCCAATGCATAATCCTCATCATCTCTTTTCTTGAAAATCTTGATTCTTTTTCCAGCAATAGGCACTCTAAGCACTGTTCCATCCAATTCAGTCAGCTCATATGTTGCATTATCAAAGACATGTCTGACTATGTATGGCCCAAACCATCTTTTCACCATCTTCTGAAGTGCAGTATGCTGATTTTCAAGGCTGCTATCAAAGACCAATACCCAATCTCCCTCTTCTATTGCTCTTGGCCGTAAGCGATGCCTGCTGTCAAACCTGTCCTTATTCCTTAGTCTAGCAACTTTCAACCTGTCAATAGCTAGCTGAATATCCTTAGGTCTCCTCTCCAACTGTCGAATCCGAAGAGCTAAGAGCTCCTCTCTCGTCAAATCCTCCTGCCAAGGTAAAACTGACCAAGTCAAAGCACAAGTCTCAATCGGCATAACAGGTTTCTGACCATACATCAACTCTGCAGGCATATATCCTGTGGTAACACTATGAGTCGTACGATCAGTCCATAAAGCAAATGGTAGAAGTCTCGGCCATTCTCCAATCCGTCCTTTGCATGCTTTGGCTAATGCTTTCACTATCGGCGGATGCCCTCTTTCACTCTTTCCATTTCCCTCTGGATTATATGCTGTGGTTAGAGCCAATTTGATTCCTAGCTGAGAGAAAAACTCCCTAGCTTCATCTGCATCCAATTCACCACGATCCGCAGTGATCTTACCCACACAACCATACCTGCAGAAAATTTCCTCCAATAAGAACTTACACACTGCACTAGTGGTCTTCGTTCTCAAAGATCTGCCCTCAACATGATTGGTAAGATCCTCTCTAGCCAAAACAATGTATCTCATCTGCCATAGACCCATAGGCATGGTAACCAAATCAACTACCCACTTATAATGAATGCATAGCGGATAGGTCGGATGAAGCTCATCTCTATGACGCACTACTGAATACATCTGGCAGTCTCTGCAAGTCTCAACAAAGTGAGAAACATCTATGTACATGCCTTTCCACCAATATTTCTCCTTGATTTTCTCATAAGTAGCCCATACTCATCTATGACCAGCCCAAGGACTCTCATGAAACTCCCTCATCACCTGTAACTGTGTCTCACTATCACAGACAACCCGCAAAGGTAATCCGCCTCTTTTCTTCGGATGCTTCCAAAGAAATCCGTCCTTGAGAAAATAACCATAGGCTTTCCTTCTGATCTTCTTGAACTCTTCATCTGTCCATTCATCTCTTTTGCTTAGTGTACTAAGGTACCTACCAATCTGCAACCAATCTCCAACATAGAGCTCTTCTGTGAAAGCCACAATATCATAGACATGACAAACATGATCAACCATAGTGGCTGAAATTTCTGCATCATCCTCTTTTGCAAGTAGAGTCTCCTCATCATCATATCTGGCTCTAGACAACATATCTGCCACTGGGTTATCCTTTCCTGCTATGTGTCTAAATTCCGGATTTAATGACTTGATGTATGCAATCCATCTCAACATAGCTATATCCGGAGTAGAGCAACTCGTGATCATACCAATCAATGGCAAGCAATCTGTCTCTACCACAACTGAAGCTCCAATAAAGTACTCCTTGTCACATTTGAGAGCCGTGACAATCCCCAATAACTCCCTTTTGATTTGCGGATATCTCCTCTGTCTCTCGTTTAGGACTTTCGCCCCAAACCGAATAGCATACCTATTTCCATCTGCATCATCTTGACCCACAGCCCAACCTATGCCAATTGGACTAGTGTCAACTGTCAATACAATAGGCCTATCACAATTATAATCCGCTTTTCTGAGAATAGGAGCATTCTGCAATAACTTCTTCAATTTCCGCATGGCTCTAGTGTGGCTCTCATCCCAATAGAATTTCTGCCCCTTTCGAAGCAGTTGATACAAACAATCTACTATGTGTGCAAAATGAGGTATCCAAATCATATAAAACACACAAGCACCAATGAATCTCCGTACCTCTGAAGTAGTAGAACAATACTCTGCAATCTTGCCTATAGCATTCACCTTATCAGGTGAGGGTTTCCTGCCATAATATCCACACATATGCCCAACAATGACAACCTCATTCACTCCAAAAATAGATTTTTGCCCTGAAAGTGTCAAGTTCACTTCTTCTAACCTGGCCAAAATCTTCTCACATGCTGAAATATGATCAGCCACAAAGTATCTGCATCCCTGCTCATTTAGGCTCTCATTCTTCTCTTCTTCTGCACACCCCTTAATAGGCACATCATCCAAGAAAGGCATAGTAAGCTGAGGTATGTAATCACGAAGGACCTTATGCATGGCATTCATCATATGCGCAACAGAATTAGTGGCACCTTGAGGCAAGGTACACATCCTCACAAGCCCAATAGGAGTTCTCATGGTGGTTATGTCCCTGCTTTCCAAAGCCAGCTGAAACTGATCATAACCTGAATACAAATCACCCAAAGAATAGATGGCACGTCCAGCAAATGCCTCTACAAACTCATCCACAACTGGACCTATACCAACATTCCTGATAGTAACTCTGTTCACTGGCTGCATGTCCTGAATAAATCGGAGAGTACCATTCTTCTTTGGAACTATAAACCACCTGTTTGAGTATGGTGCAAATGAAGGCTCAAGGATTCCCATCCTGATTTTCTCATTCAATAAATCAATCAGCTTTGGCAAATGTGCTTTAGGCACTGGAATAGGTCGGAGATTCCATGGGATATGGGGAATAGTAAAAATGACCATAGGAGCAACAATATCAGGATTCACACAACCAATCTCATGTGGGAAAAAAGCAAATCCCCTTCCATGACACTCAAGCATCTCCTGAAAGCATTGCTTCTCCATGGGTAACAAGAAATCACCATTTCCAATTTTCAATTCAGCAAGTGTCTCTGCTCAGAATTTATGACCAATATGCTCCGGATTCCTCAAAATTTGCTGTTTAGCAGCCCTCTCTATTTGCTGATCACTGTCAGGTGGAAGCGGTACAGCAACCGGCTTCACCTTCTTATCCACAGTTTTGTATTTCGTGTCAACCCTGGCTTCTTTATGCTCTTCTGCATTACATAAACCTTGCTGTAAATCAGCAATTCTGCACTCCAATGGCTGAATATTCTCAGCCCTCTGCTCTATGGACTGCATAGAAACAGCCCCAAACTCTGAATGCTGAAATATTTCAGCAGTAAACTCTGTTGGCTGAAAATTTTCAGCCCTCTGTCTCTCTGAAAGCTGATCATAACTAGCTGGAAACTCTGTTTGCCGAATTTCTTCAGCACTCAACACTCTTTGCTGAGTTTCCTCAGCCTCTGACTCAATCTGTGACACAAAATCTGCAATTTCATGAAACATGTCCAGGGATTGCACTAATACATTACCATGACAATTCAGCATATCAGTTTTCAGCATATCTCCCATCTCTGACATCGTATCTGCACAAATCACACTGTCATACATACCATCTATGTGCTCATCATCCTCCAAAATTCCTGCATTTTTCAAATTTTTCTCCTTCCTGCATATATACTGCCTGGCAGCTCTAGGCAACCTAGAAGTCTTCTGATAACTCATTGAACTGTTTGCTGAAATCCCAACATAACCGGAGGAGAAAACACCGCTGCCAGGAGGCGAGAACTCCAATCTCCTCTCCTCTGTACCACCGTCGTCTCGCGAAACGGCGGTACCTAATGAAAACACGAATCCCTCACAGTGGGTAAGGGTGCATCTATGAGAGTATCCCTGTTTCTAACATGGTTCACACATATAGTCATAAACTGAACTGCTCTCATACCATCTTTACTGCGAATCCGTGCATAAGCAGATCCATCATCCATGACCTTTGTTTCCATGCGCATCTCTGTAATGAATGGCTCTCCAAGAATTATGGGATACGAGCATGAATCATGCACAAAGAAATGAAAATCCTCCTCTACATCACCAATAGAAACCCTGACACTAGGGCAAGCAGCATATAAATCACCTGCAGTATTATTAGCGGCTCTCATACGCCACCCATGCTCTACATCCATAGGCCATCTGTTACTCTCATAAACTCCACGAACTATGAGATTAATCTCTGAACCATGATCAACCAATGCAACATAAGGCACCTGTTTCTCTCCAATCTTTACCATCGTCTCTGTAGTTGCCCTAGCCCAATGGCTCCGCGAAAAGTGACTATGCGGTATCAAAACAGGCTCATCAATTTCAGCATAATGCATAGGCTGAACCCTCTTCTCTACCTGCGGCAAAACAGAAGCATTATCAACCATAACCTCATTATCATCCTCATCCAACTCTCCAATCAAAACTCCCTGTGTATCAGTGGTAGCCAATGCATGTCTTTTCCTCTTCAGGACCTCCTGGAACTGATCCTGAAACTCTCTTTTTGAGATGCCCAAAATCTCAGAAATAGTGAAAGTCACCTCACTGCCAAGTATCTTATCATTAAAGATTTTCTTCATATCTGTAGATGTCTCAATATCGGACATCAATCTGAATCCTGGCTGCTTTCTCTCTCTAGGCTCTTGCCTCTTTTCTCTCTTTTGAGCATCCTCCATCTGTCGATCTGGCCCTGGTCTCGAAGACGGTCCTGCAGTAGGTGGAGTAACAAACTCACCCCCTCTAGTCTTCTTAGCTGCACTTGGATTTTCTTCATCCCTCTTACGCTTCTCCTCAACAAATACATCTGCACCATGAGATTTAGCCAAATAAGCATAAATAGAATACTTGTCAACAGGCAAGTCCCAACCTGTCTCTGATCTGATGCTAGAGCCTGCACTAGTCAAAACAGTTTGCTGAATTTTCCCCTTGTTTGCAGTCTCCATAGCATAAGTCCATAGTGCGGACTGAGTTTCTGATCCCTTCTCAATCTGTACTCCATATGCAGAAGCATCACCTCTAGCTGTCACATAAGAAGTACGTGCAGCCATATCCTCCACTAACTTTTTCATTCCACCTTTACCAAAGTTGGTAGCAAGTGGAGCTCCTGTCTCAGTCAACCAAATCTTACCATCTTGCCCCCAATATACCAAATTCTACCTCCTTGCATCCTGGAAAGAGTCACAATCCCTGCAATGCTGATGCTCCATACTATCGCACCAAATACATCTCTGATCTCTCCTAGGAGCACTAGGAGCACTCCTAGGTACAGTAGGAGCACTAGAAGAAGTAGTAGGCACAGTCGAAGCAAACTGCTCCTTCAACTTACCCACCAACTCCGCTTTGACTGACTCAAGTGTCAAATCTATGATGCCTTTGATTATGTCATCAAGAGAGGTAGGCACCGATGGAGCGGATGGTTTTGGAGCAGAAGGTGTAGGCATTGGTCGTGGAACAGGAGGAATAGTTGGAGTAGAAACAGTAGGCACTGGCATAGGCCAAGAAACTGGCTGAGGAGGAGAAGAAATAACAGGGATAGAAGTAGGCATAGGAGCTGATGATGGTGTAGGTGTCATGGAACCATTCTGTAGGCGACTCTTCCATATCCTCCTCTTGGTCAAAGTCGAGACTGCATCCTGAGCATCCTGCCAATCAGTTTTAAGACCCATAGGCTTCGTACGATCTTCAAGAAGCTCACCTAATTCTTCTTGAAGAGCAAGATCTGCAGCTTGCAAGAAAAGTTCAACTTTTTCAACATCCAATGCTCTTTGTTCAATAGCATCAAGCTGACTATACCTCTCTTCGAATTCTCGAATCAATTTCGAAGCAGCAAGACCCTTGTTTGGCATGTAGACCCACTCTCGGAATGACCGCCGAGTAGCCATACCAAAGTCCTCAAGGAAGTATTCTTCTTTTAGAGCCTTCTTAAAATCTTGCCAATGTGTATTTTGAATAAAAAGATCAGTCACCTTTGTCCTCAAAGCAGGTGTGACAAGACAAAGGAAGTACTTACTCATAAGTCCAGCAGGAACTCCAAAAAACCCCATCTTGATCTCATATGTCTTCAAATATGCTGAAACATTACGCCCATCAAATAGCTTCTTCTCACTCTCAACTGCTTCAATAGCCTTAGTCGCGCTGTTTGCATTCTCCTGCTCCAAATAGAGTTGCCTTTGCTGAGACAACTGCTGTTGATGCAATTGTTGTTGTTGCTGCATATACATTTGTGTTTGCTGATTTTGGAGCTGCATATACATGGACATATTCTGCAAAATTTGTTTTAGATCCTCCGTTGAAGTACTTGACGCAGCAGTCATAGATGGAGCTGAAGTAGAGGCAGCTGGAATTGTAGAAGAAGCTGAAATAGAGGCTGAAGTGTCTCCCATCCTGAAATTTCTGCGACGCTTTCACGTCAGGTTCACCAAAGATGTCCAAGGGTTTTCGAAAGTAAAGTCGCGTCTACAAAATACCTTGATAAATTTCAAGATAAAAGGTCAATCTAGCGAGTTCAGATTCAATTTGAAAGCTCAATTTCAGATAATATGAAACATACAATCAGCTACATCTGATTAGGAGCATCTTCAATAAACGTCTTGACAAAGACAAAGACTCATATCAACGAATTTTTCATGTAGTCTGAATCCCTATGAAGCTTCTCTTGGAACTCTTTAAATCATTGACTCAACAAATCCTGTGGAACAATAAGCAGCCTTGATAGCAGAAAGAGAAAGCACATCTTCAATTGTAAGACCAAACTTTGTAGTCAAAGGCACTGAATTTGTCTTAAAACTCCACCTTGGACATCAAATTTAAAGCCTGCTTGGACTTCTCCCTGTGATTGTCCTTGTTTCCCAAGTACTTTGTAAGAGATTGGCAGTTAAAAAATCCTTTCACAAACACTTTGTTTAATGGAACCACAGCAGTCCCCAGAGGATCATCTGCTGTAAAGGTGTCTCTGTCAAACAGTTTAATATAAATTTCACTGAATGGAAGCTATGCTGAATCACCAACAAGCTCAAAACATTCTGCTCCACTCCTAAAAACTGGAACTAGCCCTGCAGGTTCAGTGGCCTTAGTTACTTCATTAATTACACACATATGAAATGAACAGTCTGTCAATAACAACCTTCGTAGCCTTCCATCAATCCTTTACATGAGCATTCTGTCCTGTAAACAGAAATACGGGATGGACATGCCAAACACTGTTGAGATCCACTTGCTTGTGCTTCACCACCAAAGACACATAATCACACAGACAGGCCCCTGGGATTTGGCCCACTCCAACCACCACAATTTTGATCATGCACCCACTTCACATGCTCACATCTGGCTCCATCGTACAAGATGGGAGCCTTCTGGGAACTGTCAGCTTTGAAAATTTCGGCGAGGCAAGATTTCAAGCTGTGAACATGTCACATTTGGGGGGGGGGAAAAAAAAAACGCCCTGCACAGGAATCTCCCTGCAGAGAAATCAGATGGCTCTTCGAGAGGCTGCAGTAAGATTCTTCAAAGTTCCTCTACAGAGGAATCCAATGGCCCTGTACAATGCACTCTGCGAATCATTCAAATTGGATCCTTCAAAATCACTGCAACTTTGAAAGCACCTCTGCAGAAAAATCAATGGCTCCTCAGAAACTGCGACATAGAAATAGAATGGTTCCTCGAGGCACTGCAAAAAGACTCCTCAAACCGAAGCTGCAGAGCAATCAAAGGGCTCCTCGAAGGTCACAGAATCAAACCGATAAAGTTATAGCCATGATATTCCTTTGCTGGAATAAATAATTTGGCCTCTTTAGCAACAGCCTTGAATCCAGATGGGGTTTATAAAAAAGATTTAACTTCGTGCATTCTCCAATAGCTTCATGTCTTTCAATGTCCAATTGCTCTTGCTTTCTTCCCTCTCTAGTGTTGACTCTGTGTCCCAGAGTACCGTCTTATCGATTGGGTAATGTTTTCCCTCCAGATGATGACCTTCGATTCCATTTTGGATACATTCAGCTCTTGAATGCCGTCGATGTTCCGAGGTCTGTCCCTCCTCTTCCCTGTTTTTCCTCAATTCTCTCTCTTGCCTACGACTTTTGCACTCTGTCTCTGCCTTCCAGCGCTTTCTCCCCCAATCCTCTCTCTTCCTCCTCGTCACTGTTTTTCCTCCAATCCTCTCCCGTGCCCCCAAATTGCAGAGCTTTTTCGTTGATTCCCCTTCCTCTCCAGCTATTTTTCTCCTTGATTCCCCTGCGTTCTTTTCCTCTTTCCCCCAATTCAATCTCTCATCTTTTTTCGAATCTACTTTTTCCCTCCCAAAATTAGCCTTTTTCTTTTCTTCCTTTTTTTTAGACCCTCTGAATCCTCATCCAAAAATGTTGTATGCCAGATCCACCAGTCCCAAAAAAAATCCCCCAAGCTCCAAGTTCAGCGTATCCTGAAATGTATGCATTCCATGAGATTACATCATGAACTGGCAGCATGTCAAAGACACGGTGTGCTTCAGCAAGTAAGCCACTTCTGCCATACATGTCTACCAGTTTGTTTCCAACATAAAGCTCACTCTCCAATCCTTTTTGAGCTACTTCTGAATGTATCTTCTGACCTGTGTCGAGTGGTCCTACACTACCACATGCTTTCAAGCAAAGAACATAAGTTACAGCATCTGCAGACACACCCCCTTGTTGCATAAGCTTGAAACATGTGAGCACTTCCTCACCAAAACCATGTTCGGAGTAGCCTGTAATGAGGGCAGTCCAAGAGACTGCATCACAAATGGGTAAGTTGTTGAAAACATGATGCGCTTCCGTAAGGGAGCCAAATTTCCCATACATATCCGCAAAAGAGTTGCCCACCAGGGGGCTACAAGCGCTACATTTACCATAGATACTAATAAGTGTGCTATTAACAAAAGCATCTGAAGTGAAGCCCTTCATGTGAGCATCTATACTCATACGCAGAGAATAAATGTAATCACAACAACTAAGTATGCACAAAGTATCGAATCACACACACAACTGTCGGGTGGTTTTCACACCTCGAATGCGCAGCAATACGACAACGTTTCCCCTAAGATAAATTTTTATCAAGGTTTTAAGACCTAACCTTAGGTAACATGCACTTAATTCCCACAAATGGTTTTCTTTAGTTTTCTAATTACCTATCACATTAAGTTATGGCATATAAAAGCAGCTTTGTTATTTAACCTATTATCACATGTTCCTTCACGTAACTTTACAGTACAACACAAAGACAAATAAAACAATCTTTTAGAAAAACATATGATTTTCCCCTTACATAGAAGATAAACCTTCATCCACTGCAAAATCCCTTATGTCTGTGCAGAAGAAAAGAAACCCTCCAAGATTTCTGTCCCTTCACTAGTAGTAGGGACTCCAGGATCCCATCCTGATTTATGTGAGGTTTAGGCAGTTCCTAGGAGTGATCAAGAGATTTACGACCAGAGTCTCCCCTAGCACTTCCACCTCCTCCTACCTAATAGATTCCTCACCAAGAGTGACCTCTCGCCATCACAAGGCTGGTCCAAAGCTCCTCAGTGGTACAAAACAATCCCCCTTGGAGCAGGGTTTTACATCTAGCCATGAGGGAGGAATAGCGTGATCTTTCCTCTTACTATCATGATTATATATTTACAATCAAATCTAATTGTTGCAAGCACAATCAATATTTCATGTGCAACCATCAATATGTGCACAAATAAAAAAGAAATAGCAACAAGTTTTTTTAGCATAGAAAGCAGCCCCACCCAAATCTAGGGTTTCTCTTTTAAGGTTCCACCTTATTCTTAGGGTTTCACTTCCTACTTGCAACTCTTTTACAGGATCCGCAAGTTATTTTGCAAATCTGATTAATTATGAGAAGTCTATTTTATCCTTATGAAAAATTTATTATTTTTGCCCTAAAAGATAATATGGACATTTATACTTATGATAGGTAATTCATGTGCTACCCTGCCCTAACTTGCACTTAGCAGGATTTCAAATGCTTTTCCAAGTCTGTTTAGACTTTAGAATTATCGACAAATTCTTATCAATGTCCAACAAGTCCTATAGACTTTTGATATTTATTTAATTTTCTTGATACTAATAGTGTCAGGGTTGTCAAGTATTTCATAGTTGTTTTCACTTCAACATTCTCAATATTTTAGGTTAGGTTTTCTTGATCATTCATATGTAAGTCAACTCATGATATTGATGATGTCGCTAATATAATCATTAATATCAACATTGCGTGTTTTTTATCAAGAAAATATTTTTTATTTTATTCTACTCATATTTTATGGTTTAATCAATGATGTATGGTATCACGTGAGTGTAAGGGGGGGGGGGGGGGCTTTTGGAAGGGGACACTTAAGCGTATACATTAGAGGTAGACCCCTCTTAATTTCCTATATTGAACTTAAATTTAAGGAGAGGATAGAGGGAAAAAAGAAGGGGGGGATGCATTTGATCGCCTCTCTCCATAGATTGGTTTCTCCATGGCATACAAGAGACCTTGACAAGTAAGGTTAAAACCCTAAACCCTCACATAGTAGGGTTATTGAATTAATCATAGTGTGGGAGGGGGGGAGTTGGCACTCTCCCATGGTTTTGGTAGAGAAATTCAACTCCCCTTCTTCAAAAGAGAGCTTGGTGTCTGCTTGGTGTAGTCACTTTAAGTATAAAGGGGTTCGATTCCCCTACTCTCTTCTCCTCTTGTGGTAAGGGGGCACAGGCACTCAAAAACATTGCGACACATACTTCGATGGTATCCAAGTGCCACTACATAAATCACTTTGTGATATGACCATTTTGATACTTTTAGTTGCTTAGGATAATTCCAACTTTTAAAAAGAAAGTTAGTATACATTCTATGAAGACTTACATTTAATAAAGGGGATACATAAAAAGTCATACATGTATATATCTTATAAGCTTGAATAGGGGGATATATTAGTCTTATAAGCTTCATAAATAGGGTTTTTTTTATAAGTCCTTGCATGCAGGTGACATGTCTTCTTTATTATGAGTGAACCCCTCGTGTTATATCCTAAGTGCAATGTTGATTGTTTTTCTGAATTTTTTTACTCTATGCAATGCAAAAATCATAAGTGTAATTTGTCTTGGGTATTTTCCTCTTTCACGACTCAAGCTTCAATGGATAAGAGAAGTAGAGAAAATTTTCCATCATCACGAGATCTTCCTTCTTAATTTTTTTGTGAAGGAGAGGGGGTGTATTTATAGGCATGAGGGGGAGTATTCAATTGATTGATTCTTTTGGCTACTTGTTAAGAGCTAATTGAGATTTATCAAATATTCATTTTGATTGCTTGCCTATTGGATGGTGGCATGGGGATGATTATTTAATGCTTTCTCTCTCTCCAGGTGTCAAAAATATCATGTTTTTTGGCTGATTTTTTTAAAAATATATTTTTCTTTTCAAAATAACTTTATCTAGTGGCTTTTGGCCTAGTTACTTCATGACTTATCTAGTATATACAGTCATATCATACTCCTTAACTTGCTCAATATCATGCTCATTCTTGCGTGTTCTTCATCTATCGATTGAGGCTTTTGTGAATTGTCTTGCGGGTACAAAATCAATGTGATCCTTGTGACATATTAAATGGAATCGAAAATGCCAAATCAAATATAATGCAAGAAAATTTATATGATCAAGCCGTCGTAATATTATTTACGAGATATCTTTGCTTTTTATTGGCTGGGAACATTGAGGTGTCTTCTCGTGTCAGATTGCAGAATTGATCTAATGAGAGACTCGATATCAAGAAAATTGCATGTTGTCACTCATGTGACAGCTCAACGAGTAATTTTTAAAATGCCTCAAGCCCAAATTCGTTTCTTGATATGAAGCATTGGGTGGGAATATTACAATAGGGCCTGTATGAGGAAAAAAGGGAAAGTTGTGTGGCATTAGAGCAATAATGTATCGTTAACTCCAAAGAAAAAAAACTTGGAGTTAGAAAATAAAGAGTTGAAACAACAAAGGAATGAGTTGAGACAAAAGATGCAAGCCATAAAGACACAAAGAGATGAAGAGGCTATGAAGAAGATGGTGAAGCTGCAGAATCAACTCTAGGAAGCACTCCATGATCATGGCATCCTAAAGAAGTAGGTGGAACACCAAGGCTAAGACAAAGAGAAGATGCATGCGATATGGAAAGAGCAAGAGCAGTTGTTAACCATCCTCTAATGAGAGCAAAACCATAGTCTCAAACAAATGAAAGAGAAAGCTAAAGGATGGGTGGAAAGAAACGATGTTAGAATTAAGGATTTAGCAGAGTGATTGGTGCTATAAAAAAGCAAGCGCTTAATGACTAAAGGAAAAGTGAAAGCAATAGAGACGGGGATGCTAGCACAATAGCAACACACTTTCTTAAACAATGTGTTGAATATCACTCAAGTGTAGGAGAAGAAACAATCTATGGGCTCAAAAGAAAATTAGAACTCACAAAGGAGATCATTAAGATACTATCTCCATGAAAAGGCACCAATGGCCAACACCAGCCTAAGTATGGAAGAGCAAAGGCAACATTTGATCAAGGTAGGGTTGTCTGACTTGCTGGAATTTGAGGAACAAGAGTAACACGCGCACCCCCTACTAAGGAGAATGTAGAGCCAATTCTTGAAGAAGGGCCTAATTTTGAGCAAGAGAATGATGAGGAAGAGCATCCCAATGTGCCAAGTCCATCCCCATAACCAGAATCACAAGTAGAAGGACATGATAAAGACCCCATTTCCCAAGAGAGAATTGAGGAAATGAGGTGTAGAAGGAGGGAATTGGCAAATTTTTTGCTCATAGAGAAATCTTAGTGCCAAGCCTTAGCCAGTGCTACCTAAAGTCCCTATCCCTCAATGTGAAGAGTTCTTGCTAATCAACTAGGCATGGGAATTGACCCTATGGGAGCGATATGAAAGCCGCTGCAACCCACTCATATTTATCTTCTTCTACCCCTGATCACTTGATCAAGTACTATCACCAAGGGTGGTGGAGGAGGTGATCAAGCTTCTAATGCGACTTGGCAAAAGGTGGCTAGAAGAAAGGGCAAGGCAACCAACATTGTGGCAGAGGAAACCAACCAAATACTAAGAGAATAAAGTGATGGATGAGCCTAGAGTAGTTAACGGCTATGAATCACAACCGAAGTGGAGAAGGAACACATGGGATGACAATATGGATGCGTGGATGGCTTTTTGCAACACATTGCCATATGAAAGGGATAATTTGATTTGCATGCCCTACCCAAGGAGATGCAGAGTAGATTTTGAACCAAAATTGCATGGAAGGTATGATTTCCCACAAATTTACAATGTTAATGCTGCACCACCTAAGGAGAGCATGACCTTCACTGAAAAAGATCTTTACCCATCTATTGCACACTTCCTCAAGTAGTTTTTCTTCATGTCCAAATCTAGCATTTATAACCACTTGTAACTATTTGCATCTCCTAAGAATCCTTCTTAAGGCAAAGCCCACTGTAGAGGAAGAGTTACTACCACCCCTCTTTTTTTATATAAATGTGGGTATAGATAGTTGTGCTATGACTAGACTCATGATGAGAGCTACCCTATTGCCAATCTTTTGTATGAATCTACTAGAGGACATGAGTAATAGTTGGTTCACAAGGTATAAACACCCATTTTTTTCCACTATACCTCTCTGAACATTAGACTTAACTAACAAGGCTATATGCTAAGCTAGTTCTTTCTAAGTAAGTCACTTAAACCTCCACCCAGTTGCTATGCCTCTACAAAAGAATGGGATGCAGCTTAGTAAAAATGTGATGGTTCCCTTGGCTCTAGAAGGGGGGTAAAACTCCAAGACACCTAGTAAGAATTCTTCTAGATCACTCTTTCTTCTTCATCTTGTCCGAAGAAATTGTTTGCTACTTGAAAACTATGATCACGTGCCGTGTGAATTTGAAAGCCCCTGTTTTTGCATGAGATCTCCCAAACTAGCTGAAAATCAACTTGGTTTTTGCATATCACTCTATTTTAGAAGTTTTTTACATCTTTTTAGGATATTTACAAGAAATAATATCACAAATAGACTAAACTTTTCCAAAAATCTATATTTTGGAACTATCCATATATGGATACTAACATAATTAGTAATTTGACATTGACTCTTTGGATTAATAAGAAAGCTACATGATGATGCATTCCAAGGTTTTTCACACAATCTGTGTACCACCGCCTTTGAATTTACACATCCTGTGGTATGTGCCAAAGTCCTAGTTGTCACCGGATTCTAAGTTCTCCTCATCCTCTGTAATCATATCCTTTTCTTCTTCATCTTTCAGATTTTCCTGGCTAGCCCTTGTATCATGGCCACTATTTTCTTCCATTTCTGGCAACTCATAGGCATTAGATTCCCACCTCTTGAATAATTTGATTCGTTTCCCTACTACCACAAATTTTATGGATGTCCCATCTAGCTCATTTAATGCATAAGTAGCATTATCAAACACTTGTCTTACCACATAGGGCCCATCATTTGGGGACTTTATGCATGGCACTATGCTGGTTGTCCAAACTGATGTCTCATAAACCAACACCCAATCTCCATCTTGTATGGCTCTTATCCTAATTCATGGCACTATGCTGGTTGTCCAAACTGTTGTCATAAACCAAACCCCAATCTCCATCTTGTATGGTTCTTAGCCTAATTCATGTCTTTTGTCAAACTATTTCTTGTTTTGTATCCTTATTGCCCTTAACTTTGCAACTATTGCCTCTATGTCTTTTAACTTTCTTTCTAATTGTCTAATACGTAAGGCCGTCAACTCCTCTTGATTCAGCTCTTCTTCCACTCCATGTGATATTGGCATAATAGGTTTCTGATCGTACATCAATTCAATAGGCATATATCTTCCCAAGGTAGCACATTCCATGTGATTTTCATCTCTTCTATTGGCATGATAGGTTTTTAATCGTACATCAATTCAATAGGCATATATCTTGTAACAACATTATGCGTTGTTTTGTCAATGCACAAAGCATAAGGGAGCAATCGTGGCCACTCTTTTTTACCTTCTCTCCACATGCATTGACAATCGTACATCAATTCAATAGGCATATATCTTGTAACAACATTATGAGTTGTTTTGTCAATCCACAAAGCATAAGGGAGCAATTGTGGTCACTCTTTTTTACCTTCTCTCCACATGCTTTTGTCAATGCCTTCGCAATAGGTGGGTGACCTCTTTCACTTTTTCCATTTTCTTCAGGGTTATAAGTTGAAGTTAAAGCAAGCTTTATCCCCAACCATGTAAATAAATCATGGTCTTCATCTGCATCCAATTCACTCCTATTTGCTATAATTTTTCCCACAGAACATACCGACAAAAGATCTCCTTTAAGAGAAAAGTACATACTGCATTTTTTGTCTTGGTACATACATAGAGCTCTCCCTTCCACTTGATTAGTCAAGTCTTCACAAGCAAGTACAAGATATCTCATTTTCCAAAGACCTCTAGATATTGTGACTAAATCCACCACCCACTTAAAATGAAGAGACAAGGGATATGTGGACTGCAATCCATCTTGATGTCTCATAGATGAACACATTTGACATGTCGTACATGTTTCCACAAAGTGAGCAACATACTTATATATGCCATGCCACTAATATCTTTCTTTGATCTTTGCAAAAGCACCCCAAACACCTCTATGTCTAGCCCATAAGCTTTCATGAAATTTTTGCATAACATTTACTTATGAAGCTCTATGACCCAAAACTCACAATGGCATACCTTATTTCTTCTTAGCATGTTTCCAGAAGTACCTATCTTTTAAGAAAGACCCATAATCTTTCCTCTTGATCTTCTTAAACTCCTCATCTGACCACTCATTTCTCTTTGTTAATGTGCTAAGCTATTGACCAAATCTCCGCCACTCTCCTGTATATTTGTCTTCTAGAAACACTTCTACATGAGTTACACAACATCTAAAGTGTTTTCTCTTTGCTATCCAAGATTTTTTTTAGTGATGTAGCAACTCCTTGCATTGTTAAATTCACTCTTACAACACTTGTACCTGATAATCCAGAGTTGATGTATTTACTGGATTTAATGTTGTGATTGCATTCATGAGAGCTGTACCTATAGTTAGAATGGCTGTCAATTCAATTTCACTAATGAAAACATCATTTTTAATTGCAAGAAAGTAATCTTCTTCCTCATCATCCATCATCCCATCCTCATTCTCATAGCATGCTTGAGATAACATGTCTGCCACTAGTTTATCTCTTCCTGTAATATGTTGAAATTCAAGGTTCAAATATTCTATGTATGCAATCCATTAGAGCATAGCAATGTTTGGGGTAGCACAACTAGTAATCATACCAGTACTGACAAATAATCAATCTAATGACTACATGAGCACCCATAAAATACTCATTATCACGTTTAAGGGCTATTACAATTCCCCATAGTTCTCTTTTTACCTATGGATATCTTCTCTGTCGTTCGGTCAATACTTTAGCACCAAACCAAATTGCATAATTCTTGTGTGTAGCCAAAGCTTCTTCTTCTTCTTCTCTTGTTTCTTGCCTTCTTGCTTGTGCTTGAGTGAGGGATTGAGGGAGCGCGAGGGAGTGAGTGTGTGAGAGTGAGGGATCATGGAGAAGAAGCTCCCCATCTTCTCTCTTCATCTTCTCTTCTTCTCTTCTCTTCTCTTCTCTTTACTCGCGCAGCTATGGAGGATGGAGCTTGACGGAGAGGGTTTAAGGTTGCTTGAG
The DNA here is from genome assembly GCF_053477565.2 of Lygodium microphyllum. Lineage (NCBI taxonomy): Eukaryota > Viridiplantae > Streptophyta > Polypodiopsida > Schizaeales > Lygodiaceae > Lygodium > Lygodium microphyllum. The sequence goes on from NC_141147.1 coordinate 83,945,510, forward strand.
CTTGCCGCAAGGATCGTGGAGCTACTGGAGTGCAAGAGAGAGGAGGAAACTCGATCGAGCATCAAGGTAAGCTCACTACACCCGTAAGGTAGGCATTGCACATCGGCTATGTGAGAGGTAGCCATGGCCACTTGGCTTGAAATGCTTGATCAATAAGTGGTCCGTAGGTCTTGGGGTAGAGTCGGGCGGATTATGGACAATCCTACGGGCGGAACTCCTTGTATTTCAAAGATAAAAATGATGATATGTTAATAAAGAACTTGTTTGATATTTTTTTAATGTCACGTGATAAGATTACATGAAGGAACCAGTGCTTAATGGATTAATTAAAGAAGCTGATTGTTACATGTCAAATTAATGTGTTAGATAATTACATAACTAAAACAAACCAAGGAAAATGCGGAGGATGGGCCATAGGTCTGTAAAGTAGTTCCCTTGGGTCCGACGCTAGTTGCTGTTAGGTAATGACCAATCATGATAACCCTAATTCCAGTCGATCCTAAGTGGGAACGGCCAGGATACTTTCGCAACGTGGCAAACGCAGAAAGACCTAGATTGCAAAGCCCGTAACATTCCATGGGAATGCCGGGTGGAGCTTTCTAGACATCCTTTTCGATGGACTGCTAAGACGTGTCCTGGATGATTCTAGTGGACACGTTACAGTTGGTATCAGAGCTGACCAATAACGGAATTGTTTTTATAAAATCTCAATAAAATGAAGTAAAGAAATTGTTGCTGTCCAAACATTTCCTTACCTTCAATGCTGTCTTGCAGAATTACGAAGGTGGAACAAGTTTTTGGTATTTCAAGTCATGTTTATGACTGCAATGCATTCTCCGCTTTATAGGCAATGAATTGGGATGATGAACATCCTGGAGCAGATTTATAATCCATCACCTTTATACATAGAACGAAGATGGACGGGGTCTTCAGGAATCTACTATATAGCCGCCCACCGGTTTGCTTATCTACAGACCAACCTAAAAAGGATCAAGTGGTTGGAAGACTTGAAAGTCGTGAAACTGTTCATTTTTGTGGAAGCTCACGTAAATTCGACTTTATATATTTGTGGTCGAAGGGTTGAGATGAACTCATATGTATATGAGGAAGTAACTCGTGTAATCCCCACCGCCGACAGGATTAAAGTGTCGGGCCGCCATGAGAAGTATGGATTTCAACGGAAAGGATATCCTGAATTTCCAATGACTTACCGATTCCTGAAGATCCATAACCCAAAACCCTACTATTACTCAGTTCCTGTAGATAAATGCAATACAACGTTGTTCTCCCCAAACTAAATGTAGCAATTGACTTATCATCACACGGAATATTGTATTCGAAAGGGCTATGCCCATGTAAATACAAATAAAGACTCCTTTTTATCAATGTTTGGCTATGCATAAGAGTTGATAAAAAGATAAGTAGCTACATTGTTTACGAGATAGCTGAACTAAAAATGAAAGATAAGCTAACATTGATTATTGTATAATAACATTAAGAAAACCTTTATTCAGGCACAACCCCAGGTACAGGTTCCAAATTCGCCTCCTACATCAAGTACCGCTGTGATCCAGGAGAAGAAGTTCCTCCTCAAGCAGATAAAGCCACCCAAGTTTGACGGGAGAGGCAGATTCGTCCAGGCTGATGCTGAAATTTGGATTGAATCCATGGAGGATTACTTCGAAGCAGTCGGTACTGCACCCACCAATCAGGCTATGCTCGCCAAGTTAAAGCTCACCGGCAAAGCCAGACTTTGGTGGAAGCAATGGTGCAGGGATCAAGGGATCGCAGAGGGATCTGTTACCTGGGAGAAGCTGAAGAAAGCCGTGCAGGGAAGATACTTACCACCTGTATATCGCACGCAGAAAATGAACGAGTTCTACGAGCTAAAACAGCTAAGACTCACTCTTGACGCATACTACTCTAAATTTGTTTCACTTTTAAAGTATGCGCCACAGATGGACATGACGCAGCAGGTGTCCAAATTCTGTGCGGGCTTAAATCCACTAGTAAATACCCGTCTTGAATCTATGCGTCCATCAGATCTTCAGGATGCACTCATTCGAGCGGCACCTATAATTCAGGAGGTGCAAGCTAGACCAAGGGGTAACAAAACTTGGTCTTATAATGACCCGAACAGAGGAGCATTCAGACCTCAAATGAAGAGAGTTCAAGGTCATAATCAGGGACAAAGAAAGAAAGCTAGGATGAATAATGTCAACAACTTTGTTCCTACTCAAAGTAATGGCCGAAACCTTCGTTGTTTCCACTGCAACGAACCCGGTCACTTCAAGAGGCAATGTCCCAAGCTTGGTGGAGGACATCACCAAGCGCCTTTTCAAGGAACAGGCCATGGTCAAGGAGCCGCTACTCATGGAAGAGGAAGAACCGCCTGCATTGCCAATAGGCAAATGTGTGAAGAAGGGGAAGAAGAAGATCCGACCATGGAAGCAGAATTCAAAAGAGTGACAGTCCATGCCGCTTTACACAAGAAAGGGCCGAATCGCCAGTTCTCGGTGATTCAGACACCGTCAGACTATCAAGGTAAATGTTTCAAAACCTTGATTGATTGTGGCAGTACACATTCCTTTATCTCACCAGCATGTGCAAAAAGACTAGGAATAGCCACAGTAGAAGCACCTACCCTGCTTGTGGAATTGGCAAATGGTCGTGAGGTAACTTGTACTAGGCAAACTGCTAAGGTGGAATTCTTTCTGGGAGGAAAGAAGACTTCGTTCAAATTCAGAGTCATGAATTTAGGTATCCATGAGTGTCTACTCGGAATGGATTGGCTTAAGCCTCCAACGACGCCCACATTCACTATGGAAAGGGTCAAGTTTCCTTTCGAAACTTTGAAAGGGAATTAGTCACAACTCAAGGTGAGGCAGGAGTGCCAAGGATCCAATTGGCCAAAGTATCTCGGATCATAAAAGGAGTCAGAAAAGGATTACCCGTTTACTTGATCAAACTCAACAAGTTAGATCAAAAGCAAGAATCTCATGAAAGACCTTCTTGGCTAAAGGAATACGCTGACATATTCCCTGAAGAATTGACTGAACTTCCGCCTCAAAGAGAAGTAGATCATGAGATTAGGTTAGTACCTGGAGCTGCGCCAATTGCAAAGAGACCTTATAGAATGTCCATACCAATTGCAAAGAGACCTTATAGAATGTCCTAGTAATTCACCATGGGGAGCTCCAGTACTATGCCAGAAAAAGAAAGATGGGACACTTCGACTATGTATTGATTACCAAGGGTTGAATCAATCAACAGTCAAGAACAAGTATCCTATTCCTAGAATAGATGAGCTTCTTGATCATCTTCAAGGTGCAAAGATCTTTTCCGAGATTGATCTCAGGTCAGGTTACTATCAGATAAGGATCAAAGAAGAAGATATCCCAAAGACGGCCTTCAATAGAAGATATGGGCACTTTGAGTTCCTAGTTGTGTCATTCGGGCTTATGAATGCACCTGCTACCTTCAATAAATTAATGCAGGATATTTTCAGGCCATATCTTGATGATTTCATGCTTGTCTTCTTCGATGACACTTTAGTCTATTCTAAACAGGAAGAAGATCATGAACCTCAACTCCGGATTGTCCTTGAGACCATGAGGTGACATAAGCTATATGCAAAAATGAAGAAGTGTGCATTCTTCAAGCATCAGATCGAATATCTGGGATTCATAGTATCATCAGAAGGAATATCAGTAGACCCAACCAAGGTCAGAGATGTGCTTGATTGGCCAACACCAGTATCTATCAAAGAAATACGCAGCTTTCTTGGATTGATAGGATGGTATAGGGTCTTCATAAAAAACTATGCTTTGATTGCAGCACCCCTGACGGATTTACTAAAGAAGCAGGCTTCCATTACATGGTCAACTCCCGAACAGAATAACTTCGAAAAATTGAAGCAAAGTTTGGTATCAGTACCTATTCTAAAACTTCTAGACCTCAATAAAGAGTTCGAGGTAGTAACAGATGCTAGCATTCTTGCCTTGGGGTGTGTACTTATGTAGGAAGGTAATCCAGTAGCCTACTCTTCAAGGAAATTGAAGAGCCATGAAAAGAATTATGCTACGCATGATTTGGAATTACTAGCTGTCATCCATGCTCTAAAACTTTGGAGACACTACCTATTGGGTAACAAGTTTACTCTAGTAACCGACCATAAGAGCCTCAAATGGATCTTTACCCAGAACGAGCTAAACATGAGGCAACGTTGGTGGATTGAAGTGTTGGAGGAATATGATTTTGAAATCAAGTACCGACCAAGGAAAGAGAATGTAGTTGGCGATGCACTTAGTCGCAGGGAATTCCTAAATTCCCTAATCTTGCAGAATCCATCAATGGCCAGATCTCTAGCTACAAAAGTATCTATACCAAACAATCCTATACTTGAATTAGCTAGAGAGGAAGCATGCCATGATTTGGCCTACCAAACAATGCTAAATGAGATTTCTACCAAGGAGCAGAATCAAAAGTTGCAAGCTAAATATCAGGAAATTTCCATTGATAATGGACTTGTCTACTACAGAACAAGGCTATGTATACCAGCAAGCCAGTAACTTAAGCAGAAGATAATATGGGAAGCTCATGATTCTCCTTTCGTAGGACATCCTGCCTATGCTAAGACTCTTGATGCAGTTAGGAAAAGCTACCATTGGGAGATGCTCAAGGGTGACGTTCTCAAATATGTCACCGAGTGTTTGTCTTGCCAACGTATCAAAGCCGAACATGTCATGATGCCAGGGAAACTACAACCGCTTGACATCCCCCAAATGAAATGGGAATTCATCAGTATGGATTTTGTTATAGGCTTACCCCAAGTCCAGGGAGGATACAACTCCATCATGGTTGTGGTTGACATGCATACCAGGTTGCACACCTTATTCCAGTAAAGACAAACTATAAAGCCTCCAACATTGCAAGGTTGTTTATCAAAGAGATATTCAAGCTACATGGGTTACCCAGAAGAATTATTAGTGATCGAGATTCTCTCTTCACATCACACTTCTGGAGAGCTATCTTTGAAGCTATTGGGACTCAACTCTGTTTTAGCACTGCCTACCATCCCCAAACGGATGGCCAAACAGAGCGAGTAAACCAAGTCATCGAGGATATGCTTAGAGTATACTGCTGTCGAGAGTCGAAGAGGTGGATTCAATACTTGCCATTGGTTGAATTTGCCTACAATGCTTCATACCACCAGAGCATTCAGATGTCCCCTTTCCAAGCATTGTATGGTCATGATTGTCGAAGTCCCCTAAACTTCTCTGATCCAACCCTAAGGGTTGAAGTGTCAAGACAGATGTTGGAAGACATGGATGATCAAATAAAGTCAATAAGACAAGACATACAAGCGACCGAGGATAGACACAAGGCATACGCAGATTTGAAGTGTCAAGAAAGAGTCTTCGAAGAAGGAGACATGGTCTTCATTCGCGTACGCCCTAAACAGAGTTCTCTATCCCTAGGAGATTGCAAGAAGCTAAGTCCAAGGTATTGTGGGCCGTACAAAATCCTCAAATGCCTAGGACCCAATGCTTATAGATTGCAACTCCCTGAGAACCTAAAGGTTCACAATGTATTCCATATCAGCCTATTGAAAAAATATGTACCCAACCCTAACCATGTACTTGATGACCAACAAATGGTAATGCCTAGTTAAGGAGTCCTTGAACTAAGGCCGGATAGGATCTTAGATGTTAGGGAGAGACAGTTAAGATCTAGAACCTTGAGAGAATGTCTCATCCAGTGGAAAGATTATCCCGAACAGGATGCCACCTGGGTAGATGAAGGTACTCTCAACCATCAATATCCCCAGTTTATCTCGAGATGAGGACATCTCGATTCCTCTAAGAGGGAGAGAATGTAATATATTAAATATATATATTAAAAAAAATTCACCTTCGCGGCGGTGCATCGAGCTGGAGCGGGAGAGGGGGGATAGAGGGGCTAGCAAGCTCCTCTTGTCGCTGGAGCTTGCTTAGGCCCCTCGCCATGCAGGCAGACACATAAGGGGGGGAGGATTCCCTCCCCTCCCCTATTTAAAGAGGGAGGGTTGCAGGGTTTCAGAGGGAGAGGAAGGACGGAAGGAGATATGCCACCGCCCTGCTTCGAATGCTGCCGCTTGATGCTGCCGCCACCAGCTACCCCCACAGAAGCTTCAAGAAGCTTCTTGAAGCTTCTAAGGGGGCTCCTCTAAGCCCCCCTTCCTATACCCATAACCCTTCTACTCCTTCATTTTTCCACGGGTTTTTAAAACCCTCAAACCCCCCCCCCCCCTCCTATACTCATATTCCTTTTACCCTTCACCCTCCTCATAATCTTTTTTTCCCTTCCACCCCCCATACTCCTTTTAACACACCCCCTAAGCCCTTACCCCTGTGTACCCTTTTTCCTTCACACCTTCTCCCCGTGCTATAATCCCTTGTGTTACCCTTCAAATTTTTCCCCTAGGTTTGAAAACCCCTAAGTCCTTTCACTCCCATGCCCAAAAATCTCTCAAGGTGCATATGTTGCGAAGCCACACTCACGCACAACTTTTTTTTTTGCCATGCATATACCCTATAGGGCCTTTTTAGGCTTTATAAACCTTTCTCTCTCCGAAGAAGCTAAGAACCTAAAGGTCTTATTATTCCTTCTTGTGGTCATCTTTTTGAACGACTTCTTGCCTCGAAAGAGAGACGGTGGAAATCCGAAAGAAAGAGTAAAAACTGCCTTCACGTTCGAACTGCAATGCCGCCTAAGAAAGTCTAAGGAGTAGCTGCGGGAGGGTCATCTCCCGGTATCCATGTGGATATCTCACCCCAAAACCAGGTTTTTCCTTCTTGGTTTTATATCGGTTTTAATTTAATCATGTAAGATGAATTGTTGGGATAATATATATTTTGTCCTAGTTATTTACGATGAAGGAATTTAGTTTAATTAAACATGCAAAAATGATAATATAATAAACATAGTTTCTTTCAAATAGCATCATGCTTTGAAACGAATTACGAGCAAGATTATCTGCCTAATGTAATAGTATATTTCGGCTAAATCTTGAAGGTATAAAAACTGCATCTTGCACCATTAGCCCCTATTCCTTTTTGCAATGAATCATCATAGAAGATGAAAATTTCATGAAAGGTTTCTTACGTTGCTCGAATTCTAGGAAGTTATCATTGCTAATTGCATATCTTAGCAAGGAAAAGATTGTTATTTGGCATGAGTTTCTTTTGCAAGGAAAAAGGAGGATTAATTGAATTTACCTAACCTCAAAGCATTAAAGTTTAGGATTGAAAAATCAATCGTCACAAGGATAACAAATCGTGCCGAGGTGATCTCAATATTACCTTCTAAAAGATAACCAAATTAAGGTAAACTTAGAAATACCTATGCTGCAAAGTATGCCTTGGGAATAATTTAAAGGCCAAGAAACGTTTATACCTTAAACACTTGACTATCCTCCCTGATTGTAGGGTCAATAAATTCGTAAATGTAAAAGAACTAGGGTTTGTCCCTGAGGTTCTTAAAAAGAGACCCTAGGTCCGACAAACGTCAGCTTAAAGAAACTAAAACATATTATTTCATCACAGGAATTGCGCAGCAAGTACGAAGTCTATAGTCTTGTGGTTGATTCACAAGAAGAAAGGGTAAATATCCTCAACAGGGATGGCAGATCCTTACACAAGTTATCTTGCAAAAGGATGTATTCTTGGATATCCTTCTAAATAAGAAAAGTTAAAAACCGAAAACTAAAGTATCCAATGAACTTTAGGGTTGACCAAGTTGGGTTAATAAGGTACGCCCTAACCTGGAATATAAAGGATCTTGCCAAGTTACAAGACACCTTGGAACGAGTGCTGATGCATTTGAAAGGAAAGAATCATTCCTTAGTAGTTTGCCAACAACAAGATCGGTTAAATGAAAGTATTTGTGCTTGCTGGGAGAATTTAGAGCACTGTTTTATGAATTACAAATTAAATGAATATCTATACTTCAGGTTGATGGCCTGAAGGGAGTGGCAGTTTCAATTACCCTCGACTGTCTGCCTGACCCTAACCAAGGGGGTTGTTGATCGCGCTGGTAACGTGGACTGAACCCGCCGCGAGAGGTCTTTCCATTGAGCTCTACTTGGAGTAGGAGGACGCTTGGGTGCCAGGGGGGGCTCTAGTCGTAAAACCCTCGCCTTCCGGGTCCTACACAAGAGGCTAACATGACTCGGGAGTGGATCTCGAGGCCCGCATACTAGTCTACGGGCAGAAGCTTGGATTAGTGATCCCCGTAGATTACTGGATAGCCTTCGGGCAGATTATGGACAAGCCTACGGGCGGAACTCCTTGTATTTCAAAGATAAAAATGATGATGTGTTAATAAAGAACTTGTTTGATATTTTTTTTTATGTCACGTGATAAGATTACGTGAAGGAACCAGTGCTTAATGGATTAATTAAAGAAGCTGATTGTTACATGTCAAATTAATGTGTTAGATGATTACATAACTAAAACAAACCGAGGAAAGTGCGGAGGATGGGCCATAGGTCCCTCCTACGGTTGGGTGGTCTTGGTTAGCCAGGAACTTTTCTCAAATCTTGAAGAACAGCGGGATGATCGTCAAAAGAGACGAACAATAAAAGCGTGGATCTAGAGTTATGTCTTAATCGATTTATGCTGTTTTAGGGGAACGGAATGGGACTATGCCTTATGGCAGAGAGGTTGAGCTTTGCATCCCTCTCGTTTCCCATTCTCCTTGAACCAAGTGCAACATGAATCTGCTTTGGACCTGGCGTTTCTGCGTAAAGTAGTTCGCTTGGGTCCGACGCTAGTTGCTGTTAGGTAACAACCAATCAGGATAACCCTAATTCTGGTCGATCCTAAGTGGGAACAGCCAGGATATTTCTGCAACGTGGCAGACATGGAAAGACCTAGATCGCAAAGCCCGTAACATTCCATGGGAATGCCGGGTGGAGTTTTCTAGACATCTTTTTCGATGGACTGCTAAGACGTGTCCTGGATGATTACCATCCATCTCCATCTCTATTTTTTATTTTTGTTGCATTAGGTTAAGATTAGGATAGGAAAAAGAAGGAAAACAGAAAGGGTTCTACTGCTACTGGAAACAAGAAAATAGGGGCACAAATTCTGAAGTGCCATTCGATTCAAGCACCACAGTGATTCCAGGTATGTCTGGCATTGCCTTGTAGTGTTTTTTGCACCTATCTGGAAGGCACTGGATGATTCCATGGAGTAGGCGCCAAGCTTAAGTCATTGCACGCAACCCGCGGGCTATTGTCTACACAGTCGGATCAAGTTGTCTGTGTCCAATTCCCAAATCAGATCACCCGATTTCTAGAGTCGGACCGTCCGACTGCTAGAATCAGACCACCTTGTCTGGCCGACTGCGAGGATTGGATCACCCCGTCTGATCCGATTCTAGGAGTTGGACCCAGTGCCAAAATCGGACCACGTGTCCTAGTCTCAAAATCGGACCAACTGCAAGGATCGGACCACTTTTTCTGGTGTGAGAATCGGACCATTGGTCCTAGCGCCACAATCGGACCACTCGTCCTATCGTAGGAGTTGGACCCCCTTATCAGACTGGGAAAATCGGACCAAGGTAGAAATCGGTCGGACTGTTCGATTTTCACAATTGGATCACCTTGTCTGAGTCCCAAAATTGGACCACCCTGTCTGATTTTCACAATCAGACCACCCTGTCCGAGTCCCACAATTGGACCACCTTGTGCAATTTTCAAAATCATACCACTTCACTAGAACTGAAAATAGAGGGTTTTTGAACCTGCTTGACAGTCCTGGCCACCCTGTTCACATCTCTAACCCCTCGGACCCCGGAGAGGGGGCTCTGTCCCCTCCACACCTCCCTCAAGTAGGTTGGAGAGAAAATGCGTGTCGTGACAGGTCCTCCAAAGTGGACCCTAGTGTAGTAATGACTCTATACGAGCATGGATTCTCACTTACAAAAGAGCAACAAAAAGCCCATACCCGAACAGAGAGAAACAGAGACCCTAGAACATCAATGGGACAATTTAGCCAATAAGGGCAAAAAGGCCACACTGCAAAAACACATACGTGTTGCATTCGGACTGCATCTAGTCAAAGTGGAAAGCAACAACATCAAGCTACAACAACGAGAATGACTAGATATGACAGTCTTGACGAAAGATGCTCCTTGAATAGCACTGCACTGATGATCCAAGACATCAGTGGAGAATCCATATCTGGTCGTGCAATTGGGGACTCAAGGGCATTTGTCAAAAGGCTTAAATTTACAAGCCAAGACCCGAAAGATGAAGGCATAGTACCACCTGCTTATCTTAGGGTCAAACTCACCGCGAAAAGAGAGCATACTATTGATGCTTTGATTGATGGAGCAGATTTTAATATCTTGACCTATGAATCATGGACCCTACTAGGCCAACCAGAGCTCACACCGACTAATGCAACTCTTAGCCCTTATGGGGGACACCCACTAGCACTCATAGGGAAGTGCAAAATCCTTGCGACAATTGAAATTGAAAGCTTGCCTATCCTATTTCATGTTCCTCCAAATAGTGCTAATTACAGGAAGGAAACCCTCCTAGGAAGACCCTTCAAAAGGGCGACCAAGTGTGAGGCCGACTATGTAGCACAGAGGATACACCTGACACTACCGAGTGTGAGGATAGTCACAACCTTTAGCAAGGGTGACCTCATTGAACCTCGAGGGAAAGGCAAGGAGGGTGCCGACGTAACAGTCAAGTCTGCTAACGAGAGTAAGGACTTGTTGGAAGAGTTGATACAAGCACAGGTCGAACAACGAGAACTAGTAAGTGAGGCCATGCCTGAAACAAGAAGGTCAAGAGACAATACCAAGGACGGGCTTTGGACTTACAAATATCATAGAAGACCCCAAAAGAAGCCCAAGCCTTATAGATGAAGGCATCGATGGAGGGTTAGCACAACACCATGATGGATATCCAAAGCATTGCTACGTGCTCAAGGGTATTATGCAAGTAACCGATGGATTTGGGTGCCAAAACCCCTTGCTAAACCTCACTTGTTGACTAAAGGCCAGATCGTATCAAGAGCAAAGAAGCGTAGGAGGAGATCTAAACGAAAAACCAAGTCTCGAGTCAACAACAGTGGAGTGACCAAGCCCCTCATGGTCAAAATCAAGAAACCAAACGGGACCAATCGGAGGGTAGATCCTCAGCCTAGAGTGCTTGATAAGTAGATATCAGATGTAATCATTGAGGATATGCAAAAGCCACTAGTGCCCAAGGAGCCTTTGATTCCCCAAGAGGATAGCAGGCATCATAAGCACAACATTGCTCATGGCAAGGTTAAATGCTCAATAAAGCAAATAGCAAATCATCTAACAGCCACGAGCAAATCTCCCAGCCAGTGTCAAAGCCACTTAGGAGTCCCATGTCTCCTACACCCTCTTCCCCTAAACGGACATAGGAAGCACAATAGTCGTCAAGTGCAGCTACTCAATCCCAATCTCTACCTACATCAGAGCTTCCAAATGTCCAAGAGGCTAGACACGACACCACCCTTAGCTCTCAACCTAAGGATATGCTTGTGCAATCCACTGTGGCTGGCTCAACTGATACTCAATCTACGCAAATGAATGCTCTAAGGGCAACAAAAGACACGACCACTTCCAATCGACCTAAGGACTTGACACCACAATCCACCAATAGTAGCAAGTCCAGTGAACTAGCTGCTACTTCCAATCAGGGATCACAACAGTCATAGACCTTGGCCGTGACAATGCCCCTTGCAGAACTTGTCCTTAGTAGTTTACCTCTCATAGCCCTTGGCCATGACAATGCCCCTTGTGGAACGTGTCCTTAGTAGTTTACTTGTGGAGGAGGTGCAACAACCAACTTCATTGACAACTCCAGCACTTCCAAAGCGCCTAAAGTCTAGGCTAGAGGAGTTAAATAGAAGGGAAGAGCTAGACTCTTCAAAAAGGGAGGCAGTTGTACCCTTACAACCTAGCGAGGCTATTCAGTAGGCCATGGCTATGTCCCATAAGGACACACTAGAGAAAGAGAATGGTGAGGCCCAACCAAGCACATCAATGGTTGACCTAGTCTAGGGTCCTGAGTTGTTGAGAGATGTGCCTTCACTGACCAAGAAAAAGAGGAGAAAACAGTGAAAACAACAGCAGTTACAGGTGGTTGTGGACCCCAAGAACATTGACACCAAGAGCATTGGAGAGCTGAGGAATAAAGCATTGAGTCCATCCACCAATGACCCCATTGATGCCTCTCCTAATAGTGGTGAAACCTCAGACACATCCGTGTGCTCTGAAAAATCAAAGTAGTCGTTACCATCAACGATTGCTTGCAATACTCAATCCACCAATAATAGAACTCGCATTGACCAATCAAGAGTGGATACAAGGCTGTCACAATAGGGTGACAAATTTATACCAGTCACATCCAAGGAGAACCATGATGCAATAACAAAGCCTCAGGAGAAACATGGAAACCCCAAGAGCATAAGAAATCCTAGGGTTGACCAATCTTGCTTGTCTAGGCCTGAGCCCGCAGCTATGCTAAAGCCTAGGCAAACTCCTAGAACCTTGCATGAGATAGAAACCAAGCAAGCCCTCCTTGAATATAGAAGTGTCACAGAATGCTTAACCGAGTTAGATGCTAAGCTCAAAGTGTTCGCACGTGTCTATGTCCTGGCAGACATGGGCGCATTTCCTAAAGAGCAACTTGAAGAATACTTGCCATTTCCCTTATCCTGGGAAGAGCAAGAACATCTTGATGCACTATAACAGGCTCCTGCATGAATGCATGCGACTCACCTCTGACGAGGAAGCCAACAAACTACGCTTAACTGTAACATTCAATGATGCGCTTTGCCAACCAAATCCCTTAGAGATAGAGCAACTAAAGCGACAATCAGAGGGTCGAAGTCAATTTGAACAACGTTGGTTTGAAAACCACGTTGCAATCGTGGTCGAACTAGGAGCCTAGATCATGACAGTATCAGAGGAGTTGTAGGGGAGCTACGAAGCTCTACTCCGAGACCTACGGACCGCTTATTGATCAAGCATTTCAAGCCGAGCAGCCATGGCTACCTCTCACATAGCCGATGCGTAATACCTACCTTGCGGGTGTAGTGAGCTTACCTTGATGTTTGATAGAGTCCCCTCCTCTCTCTCACACTCTGATAGCTCCACGATCCTTGTGACAAGTTCAAGAAACCTCAAGCCCCCTCCGTCAAGCTCCATCCCCCATAGCCGTGTGAGACAAGAGAAGAAGAGAAGGGAAGGAACAATGAAGGGAGAAGATGGGGAGCTTCTTCTCCAGGATCCCTCACTCTCACACAATCACTCCCTCACTCTCTCACACTCCCTCAATCCCTCATTCAAGCACAAGCATGAAGGTAAAAAGCAAGAGAGGAAGAAGAAGAAGCTTTAGCCACACCCAAGAATGAGCTTCTCATTCACTTTTGAACTTTATATACATGCCCTACCTTTTGGGAGGCCATCCACACTTTTTTACATGGTCGGCCATTAGCCTAGGCCCTCTTTTTCTATTTCCCACTGTTCCAACTCATCCCATTCCCATTAATGCATACAATTTGCACAAGAGTGAGCCCGACGCTCTTTTTACAAAGATTCGAGAGCGCCTTCATATCTAATGGCGCGCTTTTACTCTTTTATTTTTTTCGAGGCGACAACGTCATTTAAATCATTCAAATTTTGAGGCTTCCATTTTTTCCACACTTTTGCTCCATTTTCCGTTCCTCTATGATGTGGTAAACATTACCCCCTCCTAGCGGAGTGCCAATCCCATGGCACTGGGGTGGGGAGAAGCAGCAATGCTGGGAGTGGTTCTAAGTGGAATTGGTGGGCAGATGACCATGATCAAGAAGGTGCTAGGAAAGAGTCATGATGGGATGTTGATTCTTGATGATTTGGAGAGGTTCTGGCTGGCTTTGATCTTCATGAAGGTGCTTGGCCTTTGTTACTTAGTTGGAATTTGGCATTGGCGATGACTGTCACAACCGAGACTCTGTAACTGTGGAAAAACACGAAGTTCCAAGGTCTATGCCAATGGTAGGCCCCGACTGAGTTAAAACAGCTTGCAAGAGAAGGATGTGCTCTCCCTAAGGGGTGGTGTTTGTCTCGCGGTGAGGTGTAAGTGCATGTGTAGTGGAATTGGGAGATGAGTCTAACCTTGGGCAAGCCCTTGGTAATGTCCCACACTTGAGGACCCAGTTTGTGCGTTGTTGGAGGTGTAGTGCAGAGCTTAGGGTGACAAGTCTGGAAGTCCGGCCCTTGATGTGCCCTAAGAGTGAAGTGGGGAGAGGGGCTAGGGGTGAACCCTAGGTGCGGTGAGCAAAGTGTTTTTTTTTTTGGAGACGGTATACATAGAAGGCGTTTGGCTAGTGCCGATCATCATCAGCCAAAGCGCGGGGTGGTCGCAGGCATTGGGATAGAAAGGCACTGCTTTGGAGGTATTCTTTAATAGCAGCTCGGGCCTTCAGAGGTGTGGATGACAAAAAGGGATGGTTACACCTTGTGAAACGGGTGTCATTCATGTTTTCTAAGAGTTCTAAGCAAAAGGAGGGAAGGAGGGTTGCCCTCATCATTAATCTAGTCATAGCTCTACTATCGATTCCTAGATTGATGTCAAAAAGAGGGGGGGAAGGTGAGCTTCCTCAGCGGTAGGCTTTTGTATTAATAGGAATTTGATCAACCTAAGATAATTGCAGGTGGTTAGGAAGGTAGGATCCGAGCAGGAGGAGAAGTCCGCGAGGAAATGGGTAATGGATGGAAGGATATCCTCTAGTCTAAAAACTAAGCATTCCTTGGGAGTTTGGGCATTTACATTATATATTTTAGGAAAATCAAAATCCCCATGAATAGTGCAGTCATAGTCCACTCCATGCCGACGGGGGTAGGGCATGTAGGTGGGGTCATTTCGTTCCTTGGGGAGTGAGCTGCAGAAGGCGGTCCAGGTGTGAAAATTGACATCCCAAATCCTCCTCTGCTACTTCGGCTGCGCCTCATAGCCTTGGACGGATTTGGGAATTTGGTTCACCTTGTCCTGCCAGTAATCTACGGGCTCTTGCCTCCACCAGGCTCCTTTCTTCCACCCATCTATTTGCTAGGTCATTGGCTAGATCCTTGATTTTGAATAGGATATTGAGTGGCAATGCCCAGTCCAGCGAGCGTGGATAGGAAAATGACAGCTCAAAAGGCCTTGTATGGAACTCCCAATCACGCCAGATGACCAATTCCTGAGGCCAATCGATGGGGTTGGGGTCCCTTTGTAGTGGTACTAGCTCGTCACTGGGTAGTGACCGGGCTCTGCATTGTGCGTCCTTTGCCAGCTCCTACCTCCTTCTTGTGGCTACCACGATGTGCTCCAGCATGTGGGCATCTTCAGGCTAGTTTGGTGGGAGGTTTGGTAGAGGGGGACTAGGTGCTTTTCGTTGTTCTTCGTCGGTCTCTTGGTCCGAATTCGGGCCCTCCTCAGTATCTTGTTCGGCCGTAGCTGTGGGGTCATTTGCGGTAGTGGTGCCGGCGGCTCCTATTCTTTGAACCCCAGTTCCTTGAGCTCAATAGTGGAGAGGCTGGCACTGTGCAGGTAGTGGAATTGTTGCTCCTTGGTGAGTCCCATGCTGGTGGGGAGCTCCCATTCTTGAAGGCCGTACCTTAGCACCCGGATAGTCAATTCCAATTTCCTTCTCACCCTTTCCACTGAATCATCGCCCTGTGCTTGGGTGACATGTAGCACGGTGCTGAGAAAGGCTTGCCTTTGTGCATGGGTGCATACATCGGTGGCTTCAGCTCTAGATTCGGCAAGCACTCTCTCACACTCTGCCATCGCCAAGCGCTCCATTAATTGCTTGATTTTTTCAAAGTTGTTTGCTTCCCAAGCGTTGGCCCTTTCATCCATCTTTCTTCTTCCAGCACACTTGCTAGTGTGGTTACCACTTGTTGTTGTTCGTTCGTTAAGGCCCAGAGTTGGTGCCACTCCCTGAACTTTCAAGCCAGCTGTTCTTCAGCAATTTCCTTTGCTTGAGTTGCAATACTGAATTTGTGTTCTGCCTCATCAATTCATTCTGATATTTCATGTGCTAGCTGCTTGTGGCTCTGGATCTCTACAAGGTGCAGTCTTCGTTGCATGAAGGCCATGGCCATGAGGGCCTCTATGTCTTCTTTGGAAACTTCCAATGCACCTTGCAGCCATTGTACCTCCTGTTGTTGTTCTTGCGCTTCCATTGTGAGGGTTTTCGGCTGGTCCCGTGCTAGGAACTCTATCTCTCTCTCTAGCCTATTTTTTTCCTCGAGCTCATACTGAAGCTTGGCCATGGCATCCCCCTGCCCCTCGCTCGGATCACCTTCTTGAGTTGCCAATAGTCCATACCTCTCCAGTCTAGCCATTCTCTACTCTAGGTCAACATATTGCTGCACCAACAACTTTAAGCTCCGTTGCTCGGCCACCAGATTTTGTTCTTCATACTCTAGCATCTGTCTTAGGCGGTTTTCATTGTCCTGGGCCTCCTTCATTTTTGTCCAGCTGATCTTGTAACGCCTTGACCTCCTTTCGCCGGTTAGCCTCTTGCTTTGAAATTTCAAGCTTTAGGGCCGTCAAGGTTTCCCTTTCCTTTTCCAACTCCAGCAGGGCCACCTTCTTTTCCTCCTTTGCCACCTCCAGCTGCACTAGGAGCTTGGCCACATAGGTGTCGTAGTAGTTTGCACCCAGTGACAGGGGGATAGGAGCTATGGTGGTTGATGCTTCGAGTTTTTGCCGTTTAGGGTCTTTTCTAGATCCAACATCAGCAATGGCAGGTCTTTTCGCTCCAAGTTCTGGGACAATCTATACCACCTTATTGACGAGCATTTGCATCATGCTTATCAGTTGGTCCGTGTCTAGAGAAGGCGTGGGTTGTGGGGCATTTGGGGTGTCTATTGGCGTCAGCACGAAGGAGGGAGGTAGGGGGTGTAACAATGACTTTCCCTTTCCTGCGATCATTGGGGCTACCCTCGCGCTGCCACTCGCTTCGGCCTCATGGTGAGGACCATATTTCTCCTTTTCCTTGAGTTTCTTTAACAGACCTATGAGGAGTGGCCTCAACCAACTCAGCTAGTTCCTTCATGCTCAGCTTGTGGGCTTCCTCTTCCACCCTTCTTTGCCGTTCCTCTTCCGCCTTTTTTGACTCCTCTTTAACTCTTGCGAGTTCTTCCTCCTCCTCCTTTTGCAGTTGTTCTTCCAACCTACATGACTCTTTTCAAGCCCTCTTCACCTTGGCCCGCTTCCCTTTGCTCAGTGTCTTCCCCTTCTTTTGGCTCTTGCCATCCTTCATTTGCTTCTGAGGCCTGGCCTTTTGCGTGGGTGGTACTTTAGGATCTCCTTCATCGCTAGCCGTCCTTTCACTCAAGCCTTCCTCCTCTCGACATGGTGAGCCTTTGTGCTCAATCTGCTCTCCCTCCACGCCGGCACCCTTGATAGCCTCGTCAATGATTACTGTAAGGATACCTTCGTACCTGATCGTAGAGGCCTTGATGGCAGGTTTCTTCCTAGTGGATCGTGTGGTGGAGGCCGGGGATTCCCCACCGGTTGGTGTTGCGGCTGGAGCTAGATGGACGGCTGAACTCTTTCTAGTCCTCTGGGACTCCTGCCGCAATGCTTTCCAACAGTGGCATGCAGATTCTATTCATGAGTGCGTTGTATCTGTGGCTGGAGAAGAGAGAATGGATCATCTTAGCCTGCATCCTTGTCACCGGGTTTGGAATGTCGGCTAAACTAATTCCATCGACCGTGTGCACATCTTCTTTTTTGGCTGCTAGCATGGCGTACACATCCCTTTTTGGGCATCTTTCTTTTTTGGGCACGAGTCCCAGGGCTCTTTCGACAGTGATTGCATTAAGGGGCACATGTACACCCGTCTTTCTTGATTACCTGCCCTTACCGTGACCGTGCTATAGCTTCGTCCTTCATCAAAATTTCTTAAGAAATCTGCGCACATGCTGTAGTCTACAGCCTACTCGACTTTCTCTATGTACTTTTGGAGGCTGCATTTGTCCACCAGCTCTTATGGTTGGCTCCTCTGAGATGGCCTCACCCAGGTTCATGATATGCTTGAAAGTGAATTCGCTGAATCCTCGTGTCTCGATGTTGATTCCATATTTCGTCATCTCTGCTTTCGTAAATGGATGTTTATCCTGTCCTGCCATGGTAGGTGCCTGTCATTACCCAAGTCAACGTTAGAGTTACGATTTGATTCATTCTTAGCATATCCCAAGAAAAAATGTGTGTGCTAGTTTACTGGGCAGATTTAAGGGGATGAAATTTTTAGAAATAATTAACAACCAACATCTACTTCCTCCTTGCTTTCTTTCCTATTTGAATTTAGTTGAGCACTGTTAGCCTTTACACTTCTTGCTACATCACTTGGTTAGTCCCTTGGTTGTCACTGGCTCTTCCCCCCTCTTTTCTAAGTCGTACAAGGAGGAGGGAAGGCTCGCATGGACTGTGTGGGGTGAGCTACTTGGCCATAAGCCAGGCATACAGGTTAGGGTTGTATTCAAACTGGGCATGTCGATTAGGTTTGCATGGCTGCATGGAAGCTTGAGTGATGTAGGTTAAGACGTCATGAAAGATGTCCCCTGAGTTGAGGTGACTAGCAATGTGCAACTCCTCCTCTGTGAGGAACTGGTCAATGTACGGATGGCTAATCATCTAAGTGTAGGTTGTGTATAATGGCCAAAACTCTAAATGAAAAAGGTGCCACGTACATAGGGTCACGTTCAATTGCTTTGATTGCCCTCCTTTGCTCAGCATTAGTCATGATCTGGTGGCCTTTTTTCTCCCATTAGAGTCGTAAGGCATACCACAGTTGCAAGAATGGAGAAGTAGAGCTGGCAAGCTACACGAGCTCCTCCAGTTCACGTTCAGGATTAGAGTGAGTGGGTTTGCGGTACAAGGTGACTAGTCGTTTGAGAACAGATTGTTCCTTCGAGATTTTTCCATTAGCGATTAGCTCAGCCGCAACTTTAGGAAATTTGATGGTCATGAACTCGTAGTGTTCCCAAGTGCATGGCAACAAGCGAACATCGGAAGTGAGGGGTTCATCAAGAAGTCCTAGGTCAAGCCTCTCGTAGCTTCTAGCAAATGTAGTGAAGGTGTCATCCAACTCCTTGATGCATGCCACTACATCATTCCCTGAGGTCTCAGCAAGATCCTTGGCCGCTGATAGGAAGGATCATCTTTCGTACAAAGGCTTAAGACCTGCTCTGGTGGCGATGGAGCAGTTGGGCTGGATAGTAGTGACTCCCTTGTATGCGTCGTTAATGGGACTGTGCATTTTGGATCATTTGGAAATGCTGCGGCGGGCTCCCGTGCCATAGGAAGCGTGCTGCAATCCATTCGAGCGAGTATGGGGGTGTGCACCTCCTTTGACCTGGATGGTGCTGGATCATCCGGTTTGGGACACTAAAGGTGTTGGGTGGCCTTAATCATCACCGTTACTGGTTTGACGTTCTTTGCGACTTGTGCTTTGCTTGTGTTGGTCTATCTAGCTGGAGTGGGGTTGCTCAAAGTTGATCCTTTTGGGTGTCTGCCCTTAGGCACCCATATCCAGGGGTTGCCCTCATAGTATCCTTGTGCTCGCAGGAGATCTTTTGATATCCATCATGGCGTGGCGGTGCACCCATGTCGATGGCACCTGGGCTACCTCTTAGGCTATGATTGATAGTTTTTGCTTTTAGGAGCGTGCTTCTATGGTCTACCAAGAGGTGGCGCTCACCATTTTGGCACCCATTTGTGCGTGGGCTCCCTGGCCATGTGGATGGCTTGGGTGGATTTGCTTCTGGCGGTTGGGGTACAGGTTAAGATATCCATGCCCTTCTCCTTAGGCTTGGTTGTGGGGTCTCTATCGGTGGCTCTGCAGTTGTAGAAGGTGCAAGATGGCCCTTATTGAAAGTAGTTACTATGCGCACATTGCCCACGGTCAGGTGAATGCGGTCTAGGTTGTAGTCCACATTGCAGTTTGTCTGCTTTTTGAAAGTGCGCCCTAGTAGTGATTTATCACTGGCCCCTTTAGTGTTTGGTAACACATAAAAGACGACTAGGATACTTCCAGACTCGATGGAGACAGCCGTTTGGCATTTCCCTAAGAGAGGGTAAGTGTTGCTCCCAAATGGGCTAAGTTTCGCGTTTGTGGGCTGTAATTTAGGCTGACCAATGCGTGTCCAATGGTCATGTGTCAAGACATTATGGTCGACCCCTTCGTTGATCAGGGCATCAAAAGAATATGTCTGTCCTGCAGCTACTGTGATTCAAATGTAGGCGGGTGCTACTACTTCTTCATCTTGATCGGTTAGTTCGATAATTGTGGCCACGCAGACAATGATGGAGGCTTCACGCATTGGTGCTTCGTGCAATGGATGGGAAGGAGGATAGTACTTTTTCATGCGTTTGCCATTGAAGAAGCCTATTCCTTCCCCTTCGAGTGTCTCCAACTCGACATTGCCCGTTCTACTAATTGCACGCACCCGGAAAGGTCCCAGGCCTCAAAATTTCATTTTCTATTTGTGCCCTTTCACCGAGTAGAGTAGTACGAGGTCCCCTTGATCAAAGTTGTGCTGGTTGACGTGCTTGTCATACCACAGCTTTCATCGTGCCTTTTCACAGATTAGAGCGTGGGTGGCTAAAATCCGAGTCTCTATGAGGCGCTCTAGCTCCTCTAAGCGGTTAGTCTAAGCCTCTCTTCCCTCCCAATGCTCCTGTGCTACTATTCTTAAGCTAGGGACAAAGAATTCTAGAGGTAGAATGGCATCCGTCCCGTAGGTCAGCCTAAAGGGCGTTTGCCCGACAGTCGTGTTATAAGCCGTCCGATAAGCCCACAAGGCAGCCATCATTTTATTATCCCAGTCTCTTCGTGATGTGGATACTACCTTAGTAAGCACATTGACCAGGAATTTATTTGTGGACTCTGCTTGGCCATTTGCGTGAGGGTAGTAGGGAGAGGACCTTCTATGAATGATTAGGAAGGTTGAGAGCAGGTGGGATATTACTTCATTAACGAAGTGTGTGCCTTGATCACTTACTAGTTCGATTGGACAACCAAATCGTAAAAGGACTTGTTCCCACAGGAACTTCGTAGTGGTCCTAGCATTGTTCCTTCTAGTGGCTCGTGCCTCTGTCCACTTCGTCAAGTAGTCCATTGCCACAATGATGTAGTGTTCCTGGGAGTATTGAGTTGCTAGACTGATAGGTCCGATGAAGTCAATGCCCCATTTTTTGAAGGGTTGTCACACTATTACGGGGGTTAACTCCATCTTATCTTTGCACATGGGTACCTTAGTCCTCTAGCACTCGTCGCAGTGTTTGACGAACTTAGCGGCGTTGCGGAATAGGGTGGGCCACCAGAGTTGGGATTGTAATACCTTACGGGCGGTCGTGTCCCCACTAAAGTGCCCGCCAGCTATCCCACCATGCGCCTCTCTCAATACATCGTGCATCTCGTGCTCACACACACATCTACATAACAGCCCGTCCTGCCCCAACCTATAGAGTTGGCTAACAATTAGTTGGTATGGCTGGATTTTTAAAACAAGTCTCCTTAGCTTGGCTTTCTCAATAGGTCTCTCTAGAGCAGGCCGTTTTCTAACACTTCGACAACATCATCTGCCCAGTAAGGCATCAAATTAGCTCTAAACAATTCCCCTTCACTAGACAGGACAAAGAGGTGCGTGTCCGGTAAATCGTCAAGGATACCTTGGCCGGCAGCTTCCCCTGTGGGTATGCGGGATATGTGATCTGCCATGTAGTGCTGCTTTCCTTTACGCACAATCATTGAGAAATCAAACTCCAACAGGAGAAGTAACCACCTTGCTATGCGACCTATGGCGCATGGCTTGTTCACAAGATATAGCAAGGCTTGATGGTCCACAAAAAAGATGAAGGGTGTGGCCAACAAGTAATGCCTAAATTTCTTTATGGCGAACACCATGGCTAGCCGTTCCCTTTCTGTAGTGGAGTAGTTCATTTTTATTTCGGTGAGTTCCCTGCTGGCAAAGCTCACAGGGTAATCAAGACCATGTTCACCAGGTTGGCATAGAACAGCTTCGATAGCAAACTTGGAGGCATCTATGTGTCCATGGAATGCTACACTCCAGTCTAGGGCTCACAAGATTGGTGCAGTGGTGAGAGCCTTCTTTAACTGTTCATATGAGCGTTGGCATTCCTCAGTCCACTCGAATACAATCAGTAGCTTGTACAATGGTCTAGCAATCAGTGCGTAATTCAATACAAAGCATCGGTAGTATCCTGTGTGGCCTAAGAAACACTGGACGCCCTTGTAGTTGGTGGGCGGTGGGAGGTCAGCAATGGCCCTAACTTTTGAAAAGTCAATGGCAATGTCATTCCATGACACTACATGCCCTAGAATGCATCCGTGCTTCACCCAGAATTGGCACTTCAAGGGGTTCAGCAAGAGTTTGTATAACTGACATTGTTCGAAGACGGCTCCCAACCCCTCTAAGTGTTTGGTCCAATTGGAGTGTATGCATAAGTCGTCTATGAACACCTCCAGCTTGCATCACAGCATATCCTTGAAGATCGTGCACATTAATCGTTGGAAGGTTGCAGGAGCATTCATTAGCCCAAAGGGCATAACAATGTAGGCAAAGACACCCCACTCCGTGGCGAAGGCAGTCTTGTGCCTGTCATTAGGATGCACTTGCACTTGATTATAGCTAGAGAAACCATCCAGAAAGCTATAAGCTTCTTTGCTTGCTACTCTCTCCAACATGTGCTTGGTATATGGCAAGGGGTAGTTATTCCTCTTTGTAGTGGCATTCACCTTCTTGTAATTCACGCACACTCGAATCTTGTCGTTCTTTTTCATAACGATCACTATGGGCGATACCCAATCTGTGTGCTTGATCTCATATATAAATCCCGCCTTCATGAGCTTATCGATCTCTTTCTTCACCGCATGAGAGTGTTTGGGATTCATAGGGTAAGGTCGCTGGTTCATTGGCACTACTTCTGGGACCATTGGAATGTTATGGGTCACAACCCTAGGATCGACTCCTTTCAGTAGTTCCTCCAAGGACCAGGCAAACACATCGACATACTCTCGCAGGAGAGCAACCAGTCTAGCCTCCTCCTCCTTGGTCAGGTCATCAGCAATGAACACAGGTTGAGGTTTCTTGCCTTCCCCTGCCAGGTCGACTTCCTTGACCTTGGCGGGTCCCTCAATTGGTTCACTGGCTTGCCCTTGTCTCTTTGCTCCTAGAAAAACCACCACTCTATCACCCTTCTTAAACTTCATGAAGCGTTTGGGGAGGTCCTGTGGTTTCTTTTGCCTCTCTACTTCTGAGTCTCTAGTTTGCTCCCTAGCTCCCTCCTTGATTCATCTGCGCCTTAAGTGGACTGGCAAGTCCCCTTTGGTGCGTCTAACCTTAGAGGGTTGGGTCACTCTCTGTATTGACTTCAGACTCTGAGTTAAACTCACATCCCTTGCATGAGGAAGGGGTTTCGTCCGGGGGTCGTAGTTCAGTAGGTGAATCCGTCTTCAGTATTGGGGCTACCAGCGATTGTGCCACCCTTGCCTGCTCATAATCCATGGCTCCCACTTGCTCCAGCTAGGTCCTATCGCATTCCATCCACATGACTCCTTTTCCATTCCTGCCTGCCCTTTCCCTTTTTGGCCTAGGGTCTACCTCGATCTGCTTGATTGCTCTCCCTTTAGTGTCATAATCTATCGTGTTAAACTCTTCTTCGCTCTCGTCTATGTCAGAGCAACAATGTTCGTACTCCTCATCACCGGAATCTTGCCCCTCCGACTGCTCGTCATCCCCAAGGTTTTCCTATCTGATCTCCTCTTTGTCAGTGATTAAATCCTAGTTGTATAATAGGTTAAGATTGTGAACTTTGGTCCATTCCCATTCAGGCCAAGCCAAGAGATCGCTTAGGAGTTTTAGAGTAGCCACCTTGTTGCCTTTCATTTTAGTGGTCTGTACTCTACGATTCCTTGAAGCTCAAGCTTGTTAGTGGGGGTGTGGAACGAGATCGGTCTCCTTGGATCCCATGAGCTTCTCGCCATCATGCAGAGTGGCACAGTGGGCTCCTCTGCTGGCATGCTTGGTGACTTAGCAGCTTGCTTATACAACTCTTCCTCATCTGAGAATGGCAGGTCAACGGTTGCCAAGACATGCATCCAATCCCTCTCATCCTCAGGGCAGGGGATGTACTTGATCAGTGTCCCATAGGGCTTGCGTGCCTGGGCATCACCTTTTAGCATGGTCGAGATAGCATTGAGGTTGGCTGGGGTAGTCTTCCATGTGTCCATCTCAACCCTTACTACTTCCGTCCTATTCCCCAAGAATATGAGGTTGTTTCCCTAGTCTTCAACCACTCGTGCATTCCTCATCCATGGCCGGCCTAGCAGTATGTTGTAGTCCACACCCTTCATGACAATGAAATTTATGGAAAACTGCACTCCTGCGACCTTCACTGGCCAATTTTTTAAGACCTCAAATGGTCTGACCTTCATTCCATTGGCCAATGTAACATTAAACCTAGCCGCTTCCACAGGTGGGTTTCCCCAAGCCTATAGAATTGCCTGGCTCAAGACACTGACCCCGACTGCAGTGTCTACAATTCCTTTCCGTGTTGTGTCCCCCAAGGCTAAAATAGGTAGGATTGCATGCATCTCTGTGCCTTCCTAGAAAGCGTTGATGTGCAGTGACATTGGAGCTGAGTGGAACGTTAGGCTTGGAATTTGCATGACTGTGTCTTGCTCGTGCAAGTCAGTGGCAGCATGCTCCCCCTTTCCCTCCACCCAGTGCCTCAATTCTTGCCACAATGGAGGGTGCTGCCGAAGCAAGTCTCCCAAGCTCACGGTCACTGGGGTGGTTACTAAGGTGGTGAGGAGGTTGTTGGGTAGTTGGCTTCCTCCTTGGTCACCACTCTTCGACCACATGTCGTGGCTAGCTTGTTGATAAGCTTCTCCCTGGTCTTGCCTTTGTGGCATCTCTCGTGGTGTTAACTCATTCCCCGATTGAGGTCGCGATGGTGAATCGGGTGTGCTTGCACTAGAAAGGTCCTCCATCGGATCCTCCAATATGGGTTCTACAAAGGTCCTCTAATATGGGTTCTACAAAGGTCCTCCATTGGATCCTCCAATATGGGTTCTACATCTTTAAGGTGTTCTTGGGCATCCTTGACCCACTTCTTAACCTTGGCTATAGCCTCGAGTTGCCGTCTGGGATGAGGGTATTCTCCCACCTTGGCACTACCTAGTTCCATCATCTTGGGGGCTAAGGTCTTTGCCTCGGCATCTGTTACCCCCTTTCCCGCCACTAAGGTTGTAGCTTCCTCAATCTCAAGAGTGATCCTTGTGTCTGTTCTCTTTCTCCTTCTCCTCTGGATTTTCTTTCCTAGCGAGGCTGCATCCAGGTTACTTGGCCCAGGCAGTGAGATGCCTATTCGTTTTGTTTGCACTCGCATCATGACATGCAGTGGGATGGGTGTGTCCTCTCTGCCAAAGGTCTCCACCCCAAATAGCCCCAAGAGCACGGAGGGCACGTTGGCTAGACTGGCTGATGGTTTCCGCCTAGGGCAGTCAGGAAACAAGAGTGTGATCCCACATTCAGTGCATCGAAGGTCAGTCTTGTCCTATTTTGCTTGTTCCCTTTCTGGGCAGCGTGATGAGAGATGGCCTGGATGACCGCATGTCCAATTTGAGATTGGGTCGTGGCTTGGTCCTCCAAAGCCTCTGCCTCTTCCTCTACCCAACGCCATCACCAGCACCAGTCAATAATCCATCACGACTGGATTTCCTTCCTCGTCATAGGAGATGTATGGGTTTACGTAGCTCTCTTCTTCACTAGGTTCCTCCACATAGTGAACAAGAGCGTCGCTTGGTGGTTGGGTTATGTAGGGTCTTGGTGGTCTAGGTATGCCTGTTGGGTTGATCTCTAGCCTAGGGATGACTGGTCTCGTGTCGTTTGGTGCTGGAAGTGCCAGCTGGGCTCCCCTGCCAAGGAAGTTGGATGGCTTGTTGCCTAGGTAAGGAGGGTTGTATTGCTGCGCATATGGAAACTTCCTGGGCAATTTGCAGTGCAACACATCATGACCGAACCTACCACAGTTCGAACATGGCCTAGATCTAGGATCTTGACACTCTGCTAGAAGGTGGTTTCCACCACAGTGTATACAATGCACGTGAGTTCGCGTAGGCTTCCTTATTTGTTCTTGCAAACGTGCAAGCTCCATCCTCACCTCAGCTAGGTCTTGGCCTTGGTCAACTCCCTTTCCCTTATCCCATGCACTAGAGCTCTCTCTCTCACCTGACGTTGTTGATCGCTCTGAAGCCCTCTGGCCTGTACCGTCCCGACTGGTGTTCCTCATGCTTCGCTCCCTAAGCTGGTCATCCACCCTTATTGCTTCATCAAAAACCCTAGCTAGCACATCTCTGTGTAGGTTGGAGTTACTAGCCAAGGCCTTGAAGAGTTCCTCACTACGGATTCCATTTATGAACACTATAGACATAGCCTTCTCGTTAGGTCGCTCATTGGCCGGGATCCTCTTGAAGAGGCTCTACATACATGTGTGACGTAGTCTCTCACATCCTCCTTTTCCCTCTGACTGACATTCATCAAGCAGACGATGAGGTTGTCGGAGTATCTTGCCTTAGAGAACCTCTTGATAAAGTGGTCTTTAAGATGGGCAAAGTTCCCACGCTTGGCTGCATCTAGACTAGTGTAGACTAGTGTACCACACCCTCCCCTTATCACCTAAGCACAGCCCAAAAGCTTGGGAGCGTTGTGCAGGGTCTATGAGGCCGTTTGCTTCACAAAATTGTTCAAACTACTCCACAAAGTTGTATGGGTCGTTGCTAGGTTTATACTTGTCCAGTTGTTTCGCCACTATAGGGATTCTATATTGCCCCTTTGCCCCTTGTGTGATCCCTAATCTTGAGAGTAAGGCTGTGGCTAAGGTTGTTGTGCCCTGCTCAGTGGACGTGTTGTCTATGAGCCGCCTGGCTATAAGTTCACTTAATGATAAGTCAGCCTCCATTGCTCGCTCTCTCTCTCTCTCCGCATTTGGTCCTACTTTTGCTGCTCTAGCACGGGCTAGCACGGGCCTCGTACATATCCACGTCTTGTTGGAGTTTCCTAGCCTTTTGCTCGTGGTTATAGGCGATCATGCTCTCTAGCGCCCTTCTAATCGCCTTTTGTAGGTTTTTCCTTTCCTTGTAGTGCACCCTAGGTGATGAAATCAGAAGGTGAAGTGAGGATGCACTAAATGCCTGATGCAGACTCCACCATATTGCCTACGTTTATAGCTTGATGTGGCTCTAGGCGTAGGTCCTGGCCAATCTAAAGTCTTACAGAAAGACCTTGCTGCATTCCCTATTCTACTTTAGGGTTGGTTAGTTGGTTGGCTGGTCGCCGAACATCATGTCCACCCGGTGTCTAGCTATTCGGGGTGAATCTTCGGTCACCTTCTTTGGTCTCCATCTTCCAAGATTAAATTGGGTTCCTTGGGAGATCAAAGACGTGACCAAGGTACCGAGGATTGTGGCCTAGGTGAATAGCCTTCTATTCAAGCTCTGACGGACTGGTCTGATTCTGGGAATCGGGTGGACTGGTCCGATTTTGAAAATTGGACGGATTGATCTGATTCTGGGAATCAGACGGGCGGGTCCAGTCTTACTCAGGTCCTCGACTTCCCTTAGTCGCTCGTGGACGGGGATGGTCCGATCATTGGAATGGGTCGAGTGGCTCAAGTCCGGGACTAGGACACGTGGCCTAACTTGATGGGCTGGTTCAATTATAAGAGTTGGATCGGGCCAACGGTCCGATTTTCAACTGGTCCGATTATAAGAGTCGGATTGGACCAACGGTCCGATTCTATTTCGAGTGGTTCGATTATGGGAGTCGGACTATCCAACTCTTGAAATTGGACGGTGGGAATCGGATGGCTAGTCCGATGGCCTGCAAGTTGCACACGGCACCTTTAGGTCAATGCATACTCTATTAAATCATGCCGCACTTTCCAAATAAATGCGAGCAATAGAGGGAAACATCTGGCACTTGAAGAGATGGGGCGCTTGATCAGTCAGCACTTTACGATCTCTCGCAGCTCTCTTCCTCTCTCGCTCTCTCCCGAGCTTTCAGGCTCACAGTCTTCTCAAAAGGCAGGGTGTCAAATGTGGCCTCCCCTGGTCTCCTGGACCCCTTATTACCTCCCTCAGTCTGCTGTAGACTCAGAGATTAATCTCATACACTCCTCCAGCCAGATGTCTGAATCTGCACCCCAACTTTCCTGTCTCTAGTAGCAGTAGAACCCTTCTAGTCCCTTCTTTTTCCTATCCTACCCTTAACCTATTGCAACAAAAATCAGAAATAGAAATAAAGATAGATGGTCCTACTCTAACATTCAGGAAAATCAAAATACTTACTTATTCCAGGGATTAAAACCTCCTAATCCTCTTAACTATCTCAAGCACTGGTTCAGGCTGCAAACCCTACTTCCATGCTCGATCTGATGCGCTTGGCGCTCAAGGCTCGATTCCGTCGGTCTTGGCAACGGAACCAAAATGTAGGGAAGCTATGAAGCTCTACCTCGAGACCTACGAACTGCTTATTGATCAAGCGTTTCAAGTCGAGCGGCCATGGCTACCTCTCACATAGCCGACGCACAATACCTACCTTGCGGGTGTAGTGAGATTACCTTGATGTTCGATCGAGTCCCCTCCTCTCTCTCACACTCCGGTAGCTCCACGATCCTTGTGGCAAGTTCAAGCAACCTCAAGCCCCCTCCGTCATGCTTCATCCCCCATAGCCGTGCAAGACAAGAGAAGAGGAGAAGGGAAGGAACAATGAAGGGAGAAGATGGGGAGCTTCTTCTCCATGATCCCTCACTCTCACACACTCACTCCCTCACACTCCCTCAGTCCCTCACTCAAGCACAAGCATGAAGGTAAGAAGCAAGAGAGGAAGAAGAAGAAGCTTTAGCCACACCCAAGAATGAGCTTCTCATTCACTTTTGAACTTTATATACATGCCCTACCTTTTGGGAGGTCATCTACACTTTTTTTACATGGCCGGTCATTAGCCTAGGCCCTCTTTTCCTATTTCCCACCGTTCCAACTCATCCTGTTCCCACTAATGCATACAATTTGCACAGGAGTGAGCCCGATGCTCTTTTTACAAAGATTCGAGACCGCCTTCATATCTAATGGCGCCCTTTTACTCTTTTCTTTTTTTCGGGGCAACATTGTCGTTTAAATCATTCAAATTTCCAGGCTTCCATTTTTTCCACGCTTTTGCTCCATTTTTCATTCCTCTGTGCTGTGGTAAACACGAGCGATTGGCCAAATGGCAGTTGCAAAGAGACCCAACCTACGTGGCACCAACTTCCTTTCGAGTGTGCTGACTGCCATTCAGGGTACGGACTTAGTTGAAACTAGCCAAGAGAACTCTTTGTCTGATAAGGTTCTCACTGAAGAGGAGTTACATGTTGCTAGTAGACTCGGACAAGGTTCCATGCTACTCGATGTTGCAAAATATCTATTGGTATTGAGTAAGCTACCACGAGTACTAGATGCATGTGCCACACTCCAGTACAATCCAGAGTTCTACAATTGGCTTTTATCCTCATGAAGTGACATGGATTTGTAAATATGTACATAAATAAACAATGAATTTTGCGACCCTGTATAGAAAATATCAACACACACAAGCAATGATAGTTAAGTGCAGGGAGAAGAGTTGGGTTTAATAGGCTAAGCTCCTTAGGTCCTCCTCTCACCACACATTTAGAAGTTGTGTGACCATTCCTGCCTCTAGGTGGAGGGCATGCAACCCTCATTACCACCATAGGAAGCCCTGACCAACATCTCTGATGGTGTAGACATGGTATCGTCCCTTTCTATACACCTTTCCCCCTTTCCAGTCTATCCTTTCGAGGATGAGCCCTGCTCCACTCCATGATAACCAGTCTATGCAACTTAGCATAAGCTAAGATCTGCTAATGGCTAGAGGCAAAACAAACATCATCATGGGGGCCATCCCTCTACAACAAACACTGCATGCCTCACCTCTCCCCTCTTCATCATATGCGCTTGATAACCCACTGTATAATCCCTTCCATTCGAATAGTTTTATCTTGCCTCAAGGCCTAAACCTTGGTTCACATTTTGTATGTCTCCCTACAGTAGTCGACATGGAGAACCCAGTGCAGCTGGCTTGTAAGGACGCTATTCGCCGTCGAAGGGAGCATGTAGCACAAGCTCCTCTGCCGGAATGCTATGTATCTACCCTTAAAAGGTATGCAAAGAAATGAGGCCCCAAGCAACATCGCCCCGAACATAGGCCAAAAAATCCCAAGGCCAGGGAAATAGAAGCTCAAGGGAGCACATGGGGCATGGCAGCATTGGTCGTGCAGGCTCCCACGAGACGCTCGGGCACCAGGTGCTCAAAAGAGGAGAGGGCAGCTCGAGACAAGCAGGAATTTGATGCATTGGTTAAAAGCATTCTGGAGACAATTGCGGCCATGGACTACACCATCCAGGTCCCAGCCGACATTTTTTCCGCCCAACCTCACAGGAGCCCCTCATCAACACAACCTCAGTCTCTTGACCACCCAGACTCACCCCGCCTCGTACAAATAGAGTAGCCCTATCTTGTATAAAAGGCTTATCAAATGCTACCTGGCCATGACTTTTTGTCTTTAAATGGTTAAGTGCTGACATGTTCCCCAATTGTATAAACTTTTCATATCTACGTTTAATATGTTTCACATCTATAAGCAAACGAAAAAGCTAATCAAGCACAGGTGATAAGTATCTAAGTCAACACCATGGAATTCAGATAAGTGATGTCTCCTTGCATTGCACTAGTTTATTATAGTCGCGGCATATGCCATGCATGTACTCTCATGAAGTGACAAGTGGATGTAGGATGACGTAGGTCTTTGTGCGAAAGTGTTCAATGCCCAAGTCACCGCAAGTCCACCGACCCCACAAGCCACACTGCCGAAAGCAAAGATCACCCGTGCGAGTGCCCATGTGGCATAGGCCAAAGCATGATCTTAACCACTTCCTCTTTTTGGGTTACACTCTACACCGGGCACTCATGGCATCTGTTACCCCAATCGTACCAACATCACACGTTACAAAGAGGGTTGCAATATCTCAAGTGTATCTTCCCATCTCAACGACTGCTTCTCTAACAACGAGGCTAGGACACAATCATCACTGTAATATCCATTTCTTAAGCCTTCGAAGCTTGACATTTCCCAACCCTTTGAAAGGCTGATAGCCTCAACATATTGCAATTGGTTGTACTCAGGCAGGTCCAAAAAAAAAGAAAAAGAAAAGATACGAAGCATCCACGATCATAGCACAGCACCTAGGGGTCCTCAAATTAGGTATGTCCAATGACCTTCGTCGCGGCTGGCTCCGTCCCTAGTCCCCTAGCCCCTTAGTATCACCCACAATTGTTCAGGGCACATCAAGGGCAGGACATACCTAGGGAGCTTGCCTTGCCTATGACTTGTCGCCTTGACCCATTTGCACGATTCCCTCTTGCACTCTACCTTAATACCATTGCAATCAATTGTGGTAAGCACTGCAGGAATGGCTATGAAAAGTAAACCATCCTCATCAAGCAAGTCCAATAGTTCCCAGCTCTACCGAAAGTGCGGTGTCCTTGTGTTCAATTATGCTACGTCATGCAGTCAGAATGCAAAGGATGTCTCATACACCTTCATGTGTACTTCTTCTCAACATGGACAACTTTGCTTTATCCACACATTGTTATGAGAAACCAGCCTGCGGTCTTCTAACTACGTAATATCTAAGTATGCACGAGCACTCACATAATATCTGGACCAAAATATATACACAGGTTGGGTCCTCAAGTGCAGGACAATACTCTCAACTTGCTTCGAGTTCGACCTGTCTCCCAAACTAAGTGAAATAGGTCTTGTGCATGATAGAGAAGACTAGCACTACCCCTAGGGCAAGACCAGCTATGAGAGGGTTTCAATTGCAGGTATTGAAGACTCCAATGAAAGTGTCATTCGCTCTTCATTGGCACCCAATTCTGAATTCTTATCATTTATCATCCTGCAAGCCCGCCAAGAATCGTCATGTGCAGAATCCCCAACAAACCAACACTTGTGCTGGCCATTAGTGCAATCCCCACAAAGAACAACCCTACCACCAACTCCAACAACCCTACCACCAGTCACTTAGGCCACCAACATGCCCCCAATGACCTTCCTCCACACCACCACCAACACTCCTCTACGGCAACCATCGATGTCCTTTCCACCTACATCTTCAATGCAGGTGCCAAAGCCTGCTACCTATAACGGTGAGTGCCATGAGACTAGCACTTGTCTAGGAGGGGGGTAATGTTAACCGTCAAACAAATAAGGTGATCTAGAAAAGCTAAAGCAAAAGAAAAAGGCCAAGGAAAAGTGAAACGGAAGACAAAGGTGCACAAGGAAAATGTAGAAACACAAGAAGCACAGAAAAGTCCCAAATAAGGGAGAAAGATGCACAAGGAAAAGCGTAAGTCAATACTTTTGTAAAAGAGCGCAAGAGCATCATGATTTAATTTAAGGAGTGTCGGGCTCTCACCCGTGCAATTTGTAAAGGTAGATGGGTGGTAGGAAGGAAGCTACGAAGATAGGAGGACAATGGAAAAAAGGGCCTAGGCCACGGCTGGCCATGTAAAAAGAGGGATAAGGGGATGACCGCCCAAAAGGGATTTAGGATTTTGTATATAAAGTTGAAAAATGAATGAGAAGCTCATTCTTGTGTGTGGCCAAAGCTTCTTCTTCTTCTTCTCTTGTTTCTTACCTTCTTGCTTGTGCTTGAGTGAGGGATTGAGGGAGTGTGAGGGAGTGAGTGTGTGAGAGTGAGGGATCGTGGAGAAGAAGCTCCCCATATTCTTTCTTCATCTTCTCTTCTTCTCTTCTCTTCTCTTTTCTTGTGCAGCTATGGAGGATGGAGCTTGACGAAGAGGGCTTGAGGTTGCTTGAGCTTGCCGCAAGGATCGTGGAGCTACCAGAGTGCAAGAGAGAGGAGGGAACTCGATCGATCATCAAGGTAAGCTCACTACACCCGTAAGGTAGGCATTGGGCGTCGGCTATGTGAGAGGTAGCCATGGCCGCTCGGTTTGAAATGCTTGATCAATAAGCGGTCCGTAGGTCTTGAGGTAGAGCTTCGTAGCTCCCCTTCAATAAGGCTTTGCCCTTCCTCATCATCTTGCCCAATTGCCCAACCAATCCCAATTGGCTCATATCAATAGTAATAATGATAGCCTTTCCATGTGAATAATCAGTCTTTCTCAATGTAGGATCAGATTTCAAGAGTTGCTTTAATTTCTTCATTACTTTCTGATCCTTCCTTTCCCAATGAAACCTCTACTTTTCCTCAAGAGCTGATATAGAGCATTAGCTATATATGCAAAGTGAGGGATCCATATCAAATAAAACACACATATACCCAAGAATCTATGCATCTTAGATACATTCATGCATACATTTTCCATTATATCAATCCCATCTATTTTCACTGGTGATCGTCTTTGCCCATAGAGCCCACACATATGCCCAACAATCAAAACCTCTTCAACTCCAAAGATTTTCTTTTGTCCAAAAAGAGTTAAATGCACCTCTTCTAGACACATCAAAATCCTTTCACAAGCAACAATATGGTCTGAAACAAATTATCTACACCCATGAGCATCCATCTCTTCATTCTTTTTATCCACTACACACCATTTGATTAGAACATCATCTAAGAAGGGTACTGTCAATTGTGGTATAAAATCCCTAAGTACCCTATTCATAGCATTTGTAATGTGTGCCATTGAGTTCATTGCACCCTGTGAAAGAGTAAACATCCATACTAACTCCAAGGGAGTCTTCATGGTTATGATATCCTTGCTCTCAAATGCAAGTTGAAACTCATCATATTGCGAAAGGTCACCCAAAGAATAGATTGCTTTACTTGCAAAAACCTCTACAAATTTATCAACCATAGGACTTGCACCCACATTTTTTATGGTTGCTTTATTGATTGGCTACATGTCTTGAATAAATCTCAATGCCCCATTCTTTTTGGGCATAGTAAACCAACGATTTGAGTGCGAGGTTGAAGAGGGCTCCAAGATCTTCATGTGAATCTTTCCATTTAGCAAATCCATTAGCTTTGCTAAATAAGCTTTAGGCTCTAAAATAGGCCTCAAGTTCCACGGTACATATGGCACAGTAAATATTACCATAAGAGAGACAACATTTGGATCCACACAACCTATTTTAGCTGATGCGACCTCAAATGGACTGGCACTGGCTATGGCACTAGTCGGACCTCATGCTCATAACAGCCAAACACACCCTCAATGGCCTTGTGGGCCAGGAGCGTCTATCTGTTGCTAAAGAACTAAAGCCTAATCTATGCGTTTATAGCTTTGTAGTCCAACGTTTCCCTTTCTATAAACTCCACAGAGGGAGAACCCATATACATTGGCAATAAATATCACGATAATCACATACATGGAAGGCAACCTCTCGGTGGAGTCATCGCGGCCTCACTGCAGCTCTCCTGCATCGCAGGGATTGGCCCCTTGATGCGCTGCTCAACATATAGAAAAAATGAACAAACTCCACTCTTTCATTTTTAAAGTACTCCATGAGATACCATGTGTCCTTGCTAGATAATTCCCTAAGAAACGAACATCTGTCCTACGGCTTGGGATGCCTTTCCACACTCAAGCATGGGTCATCGTCATCGAAAACAGGTGCTATGCATCCAGTCTTTTTATTATGACACCATGGTTAGCATGCACATGTAAAAGTGGATGATTCTAAAGTGCTCAAACATAATTTTAAATCAGACATGCGTGGTGCACAACCAGGCTTTATAATGCATTTACTACCCCGTTGCGGCGATGTAAGGATAGCACTGAGACCACACTCGTGCTACTATCCTCTTAATTAAAATAAACCAAACCCTACGTCATGAAATGCATCAAAAAATCAGCAACAATCAGCATGCGAATCACACCATTCAAACATCCCAACCCCCTACGTTTAGGTATTGCTTTCGTTGCATAGGTGTAGAGGTTCATTTTGTCATGTTTTGATATGTAAAAAGCGATAAATCACAAACTTTGACAAGGAGATAGGGCAAACTAAGGCCAAACCTCATGCTTTGTCACTACCATACATCCACAAACAATCATTGTATTTTTTCCTATTTTTGTGTCGTTTTTCTATTTTTCACTTATTTTTCTCATTTTCTTGATTTATTTGGCAATGAAGTATGCTATTTTCTAATTTTTCTTGTTCCAATCACTTCACCATACTAACATTCAATTTATCTTCCATTTTCCCCCCATGGGAACATATTTTACCCACCCGAAACGGAAAAAACTAGCATTTTACCGCTTAAAAACCGTATTTCGAGTTTACGAAAATTAAATAAAGCATGTAAATCATTGCAAAACCAAAATTTTTTGAGACACAACAATTAATCATGGTGCAATCAGCACTCAAACAAAATTTCATCCAATAAAAAACATCATTATCATCATAAACTATAAAAAAACCTTCATTTTCTTCATAAAAATGGTCATACCGTGTTTTTACGTAACCTGAGACGTCTTAAATGTATGCATAACTAGCAGTCGGAGCCTCCATTTCTCTCAATCCAATGCTGCACTTTAATCTTCAGCATCTCCATCAATCTCCATCACCATTTCCTTCATTCTTCCACCCGGTTTCTTCTTCAAGAGAGTACACATGAATAACCCATAGAGAAGAGAGAGAGGGAGGAGAGAGAAATACTAGATTCTGATCTCTTCATCCAGACAGCCATATCTCACGTGAAGATCGGCGATATGATCAGCCAAGAGGGAAAAGTGGCCCAATGTCGGTTGTATGGGTTGCTTGTAGCCTCGGATTCATGATCCATGAGGGAGAGGGCGAAAAATGTGCCACCCTGTTCACGACATCTTCTTCTTCTTCTACACGTTTTTTTTTCATCAAGATTGGGGGGGGGGGTTAAAATCTCCAAAGGGCACCCCCCTTTTGGCCCTTAAATTTGTCAATCTTTTCATATCTTGGCCAATTTGTGGCCTCTTCCTCGTCCGGGGTGCATATATAGCAAGAGGCGTATGCATAACATGTTGTCTAATCAGCCGATGGGTCCAGAATAACAACGGTAGATCGATCTCGGCTACTCTTTGCATCACCCATATTAACCATCGCCTGCCATATATTGCATGCTCTGATAATGTTCCCCACAAGCGACTAGGTCCTGTCTCATTATTGATAGCAATGTCCAAACTAGGACCATAGTTGAAGAAAAGGTCTTCTTCATAAGCAAGATTTGCCAGTGAATCCGCAAACTGATTCCAGTAATGCGGAATCATCTGAAGAGACACTCTCCCAAACTCCTCAAGTAGGGTCATAGCAGTTCGATGATACATACAAAGGATGGGATTCCGCACTGTGTACATCCCATCTAGCTGATTCAAGATCAACTGGGAATCCCCTTTTACTAACAACCGCCGAATACCACCTTGTTTGGCAATATGCAGTCCCATAATCAAGGCTTTATACTCCGCCATATTATTAGTGCATCCTACCCTGAGATAAGCAACTAACTTCATCGTAACTCTACGTCAGGGATCTCGGATTACTACTCCAACACTCCCTTTTTTATTAGGGCCCCTGGACGCTCCGTCAAAATATAATGTGTACGTCCACAATGGGTTTACACAACCTGCCATCACGGACTCCTCTATTCGTAATTATGATAGTCAAAATTTAGCATGTTTAGAGGATGAACTGACGGCTCCATCCCACCTTCTTCATTAAACTTAATAGGGATACTTGTCAACACTCGTAAGCAATGATGGCAGAAGACTTTGATCTTCCACACAAAGGTTCCGTCCTCTTGCTCAATTACTTTGTATCCTTTACTCCACCAGATAAGTTGCCCCTGATGGTATCTCTGCTCCAGATATGGGTGCTCCAAATAAGGAATTAACTGCTCCATCAACCAACTTTAAGCTCTTTTGCAGGTCTCAAATCAGCCCCATCATAGACATGCAATGCATTTTCTGTGTTAGCATACTCAGAAATAATAAGGTTTAATCTTATTAAGATTAACCTTATTTTTAAATTCTACTCCCTGCAGATTAGCTAGTAGAGCCGTAGACCTATTTTTCCCTATCCGAACAATCTTGTAGGGGCCATCCCATCTAGGTTCCAACTTCCCTGGAAATAGCTCCCTACGGCATCATAATACAGAACTAATTGCCCTTTTTTAACGGTATACTTCTTTGCTTTAAGGTTGTGCAACTGCTTCATCCGACGTTTAGCTACCTCCTGGTGTAATAAGCTCTGCAATTTCAGTTCATCCAGGTGGGCTATGGTCATGAAATGTTCAAAGAGTGAATCCTCGTCTCCCAAAGAGAGGTTAATTGCAAACCGTATGGTTGGCAACTCGATTTCGAGGGGTAACACACACTCTTCCCCATAAACTAATTTAAATGGAGTATGGCTGGTAGCTCGCTTGAACGTTGTATTGTATGCCCATACTGCCACATACAACTTCCTGTCCCAGTCTCGTTTCTTCTCCAAGACTATTTTAGACAAGATACCCACAAGTTGCTTATTAGTACTTTCGACTTGCTCGTTGGCTTGCGGATTATAGGGGGTCGTTTTATTATGCTTGATTTGCCAAGCTTCAGTCAGGCTTTTGATCACTTTATTCAAAAAGTGGGTTCCACGGTCTGACACTAGTTCCTTCGATGGACCAAAACGGCAGATAATTTGCTCTAAAAGGAAACTAATCAGTTGCTACGATAATGTACCTCTTCTGAGTAGTAGATGATGAGGTGATAGGACCCACAAAATCAATGCCTCACTTCTCAAATGGAAGGATAGCCATAATAGGCGTAAGTGGAAGTGGGCGTTTTCTATTCTCTCTGCTGTCATGTCTTTGATAGGTATCACATCTCTTAACATACTCAAAGGAATCTTGGAAGATGGAGGGCCACCAACATCAAGCTCTTAAAGCTTTCTGTGCCATCAACTGTCCAGCAAAGTGCCCTCCACACACAGAGTCATGGCACTCTTCCAAGATGAAAGGAACCTCGTCAAGCATCACACATCGGCGATAGATATCATCAACACCTTGCCGATATAGTGTTCCTGTGATCAAAGAAAAATTCAAAGCCTGTTGTTTGATTTTTCTCTTTTCTGATTTTGATAAACCAGCTCTAATCTCCCTTGTTGATAGATAATGCGTGATAGCAGCATACCAAGATGGGATAGAAGCTGTATCAATTTTAAACATTTCTTCAATATCACTTCCTTCAGCCAGAGTCTCTTTCGGCTCCCCGAAATCCACAAGGCATTCCACAATACCCTGCAACCTCGGTGTCTTACTCTTAATCTCATAATCGAACTCTTGCAAAGTGATTAACCACTTTGCCAGACAATCAGGCGATTGCAGCTTGTTCATAAGCAATCTAAGCCCTTTTGCCTTCATATAGAAAACTATCTTCTCATAGAGGATGTAGTGCCTGAATTTTTTAGTCGCAAAGACTATCGCAAGGCACAACTTTTCCATGTAGGTGTAGTTAATTTTTGATATGCCCAATTTTTGACTAGCAAAAGCTATCGGATGATACCACTTTTCCTCCCAGATTTGGGCTAAACAACAGCTAATACTATGCATGGTCTGCTGAAAATATGTAAAATACCTCGCCTCTTTTGGGTGCTTTTAAAACTGGTGCTTTTACTAGCTCATGTTTCACATCCTCAAAAGCTACCTTACAAGGGTCGCTCCATACAAATAGACAGCTAAAGGATAATAAGTTCGTTAATGGCAATGTCCTTTTTGCCAAGGCATTTATAAACCTCCAATAGTACCCTATCGATGACAGAAAGCTATGTACCTCTTTTGGAGTGCGCGGTGGACTCATAGTGACTATAACCTTGATCTTTTCAGGGTCAGTTGCGATCCCTTGACCACATGGCCTAGCAATAGCCCATAAGGCACTCCAAAGACACACTTCCGTGGGTTAAGAGTGATACAAAATTGTCTGCAGCGCTCAAAGCACTTTCTTAAGATAATCAACATCCTTTCCCTTACAGTGGCTGCCCCTAGGTCATCGATAAATACTTTCAACTCATCTGGGGAGATGTCACCAAAGGTCTTGTCTGCTGTTCGTTGCCATGATCCAGGTGCATTGCGCAAACCAAAGGCCATCACATGGTATGCAAAAGTACCAAAGACAATAATAAAAGCTGTTTTCAACTTGTCCTCTTCTGCAATTGCCACCTGGTTATAACCCGCAAAGAAATCCATAAACGAATATATTTTCCTACCTGCTAATTAATCCAAAATCTGGTCAATAAATGGCAACGGGTAGTAATCCTTAACCGTCTACTTATTCAGCTCTCTAAAATCTACACATAGTCGGATCTAGTTGTTTTTTTTCTTCCTGATGACAACTGGTGAACACCATTCTGTGTGCTGTACAGGGAAGATTAAACCAGCTTTCCTTAACTTTTGTAACTCCTCAAACAGCCCGTCCCTCAATTCAAAATGCATACGCCTTACTTTCTGACGCATAGGACGACTGCCTTCTTTTATAGAAATAGTATGAACAGCCAGGCTGGGAGGAATGCCTCTCAGCTCGCCAAGCAAAGATATCGCGGAATTCTTGAATCAAGGACATATAGTCCTCCCTTTCTGCTGAACTGAGCATGGAACCTAATTTAATTGGCCGCAAATCATTCGGCG
The DNA here is from genome assembly GCF_053477565.2 of Lygodium microphyllum. Classification (NCBI taxonomy): domain Eukaryota; kingdom Viridiplantae; phylum Streptophyta; class Polypodiopsida; order Schizaeales; family Lygodiaceae; genus Lygodium; species Lygodium microphyllum. Next base: position 83,985,343 of record NC_141147.1, read on the forward strand.
TACCAAGATCCAACTCAATCACATCCGCGTCTCTTATCCTATCTTGTAGCTCTATCGGCTCATTTAGAGTTATCTGATAAATATCCTTTGTAGTGGATCCCTCTTTAGATTCATCACTGGATGATGTCTCACTACTAGATGGATCATCTACTGTCTCTGATTCAATAGAGGGTAAAGGAGCTCTCTCACTCTGAGGAGACTCAGGGTAAGCATCGACTATTACTCGATTAGCACCTCTACCTAGAACCACTTGACCGGCGGGTATATCGACTTGACAGTCTGTTCGCAAGATCCAAGGCCTACATAGCAAGACTCGATAGCTAGGACGTCCTGCAAATCTTATTACCCTAAAGTCCAAGAAGCATTCTACACTTGCAACTGTAACATGGACTTTAGTAACGCAACCTTGTGGTTGCCTTAGACTATCATCAGTCATTCTAAGAAGGGTGGCGCTATCTTTTTGGATGCCTAGATTCAACCTCTCCATCAACTTTGAACTCATGATATTGACGAAGGATCTAGTGTCTACGATAGCATGCTCTACTAATATTCCATCCACGTATGCTGGAACCCTAGGGCGATTCTTTTCAACATAATCAAACCAATCTTCCCCTACTCGTGCTATGCCCAAAGGTTCCACAATATACCCAATACGCAAGATCTTCTTGAATTCCTTGCATACTCCTGGAGATAATTTAATAAACTGTAAGAGGTTTACATCTAGTTTGACTTCGCACAGAGAACTAGCTAAATCAAAATCATGATAGGTAGCCAAAGCTCTCTTTTCTCGCCAAACCATTCTCTCTTTTGGTCTCGGGACCGGTTTTGGTGCTTCTTGTTTAGCTGTTGCCTTCTTTCTTGGCACATCCTCATCCTTCTTTAGGATCGACTTTTTTGTCAACAGGCCTTAGAGGTCCACCTTCCACGCCAGGATTCAGGACTTGTGTCCCCTTATCCCCTTGCTTAGGGTTTCCCTCGACCGGTTTTGCATTATCTTTATCACCCTCTTTAGCCTTTTGGCCTCTTGCCACGGCTTGTCGATTAGAGGCTTTAGCGCCATTGACGCGTACAGCCTCGATAAGGCTCACTCCATTGCCTTGTGGCAACTCCTCTATAATGGTCTTTCCCCTTTGCAATATTTGTCTTGGTTCCTCATTTTGCTGGAGGTTACTACCTTGCGCTCTATGATTAATTGGACCTGGCTGTTTACTCCCTCGTTGGAGGGAACTAATCTTACTCCAACAGGTAGCGGCTAAGTGGTCCAACTTCCCTCAAATATCACATTTAACATTTGGACAGTTTCTAGGGAAATGTTATCCGCCACACCACTTACAGCTGAATCTTGAGGGACCACCCTCTTCAAGGCGTCGACTCCCTATCAGATTCTGTTGCTTCTTCAAAAAATTGACGTCAACAGCCATTTGCCGATATTGTTCAGAAATCACGTCAGTGTAGTGCTTAATCATATCCTTAACTTCGCCAAGGACATTAGAGGCACTCGACTCATAGCCTTGATCGTCTATCCGTCGTTCCATTGGCCGAACGATTTGATTGGGCATTGGTTGTTGACTCACAGAAACCACATTAGGGTTCAACACTTGGCCTCCAACATTTGGTGGAGTCAGCTGACTAGCCATAGGCATAGTCACACTGGGAGGAGCTGGTACCAAAGGTACATTTTGAACCATACTTCCTCTCCCATTAGGGTTATTCATAGGCATCCCTTGACTTCCATTTGTCAATGGTAAATTGCTTCCAGGTACTAAACCCGCATTAAGAATTATTCGAGAGGAGTAGGCCATTTATAATCGTGACTCTACTCCTTCTGCCCATGTGATGGTGGTGTCTCAGCCAAAGCCACACTGCTCAATTGTACTTGAATATTGAAATCCAATCCATGCAAGAAGTATTGCAATTGGGCAGCCGGTGGAATAGGAATGTAAGTTTGTAACTTACGAAACACTTCCTTAAGCTTCTTGGCATAGGCTTTCACATTCTCATGGGGATCTTGGCGTGTTACATTCAAAACACGCAATCAGTATTGGCCACCTCTTTCAGGGGCATATTCTCCTCGGAAAGCTACATAAAATTGGTTGATTGTAGTGATGGTTCCAGTCTCTATGTTATGATACCATACTGCAGCCCTTCCTTTTAATGTCATGTTAAAGAACATCATAAGATGTCCCTCATCTTGGATGCGGTAATTAAATATTAATTTTTGGAATTCACAAATGTGAAACTCTGCATCTTCTTCGGCTAACCCATTAAAAATGGGTAAAGGAACTCCTAAAGATGGCAGATCCGACGTCCCTGCAGGAATTGCAATGGGTTGTGCCATGACAACAATCGAATTGACAATAGGAGTTTGGACTGATGCGATCACACCCCCACTTGAAGTGGGTTGACTTGGTGGAAGAGAGGAAGAACTTGAGCTTCCTCCTGCACCTAAAGGACTATGTGTGGCAGTTGGGTTACTAAGACCACTACCTTTTATGCATATCGGGCTACTCCTTTGAGGAGAATAGCGACTTACAATCTCCAACCGCCGTCTAGCCCTCTCAGCACGTTCTGCTTTTTGTATTTCGGCTTGACGGTCCTTGTCAGAGGACATAAACCAACTTTTTGGTCCCTAAAAATCCTAGATTTGAGAACCACCACTTGTTGGCAGCTCCTAGCAGACGTACCACTGATGGGACCTCAAATGGGCCGGCACTGGCTATGGCACTAGCCAGACCTCATGCTCATAATAGACAAACACACCCTCACGGCCTTCGCGGGCCAGGAGTGTCTATCTGCTGCTAAAGGACTAAAGCCTAATCTATGCATTTATAGTTTTGTAGTCCAACGTTTCCCTTTCTATAAACTCCACAGAGGGAGAACCCATACACGTTGGCAATAAATACCACGATAATCACATACATGGGAGGCAACCTCTCGGTGGAGTCACCGCAGCCTCACTGCAGCTCTCCTACATCGCAGGGATTGGCCCCTTGATGCACTGCTCAACATATAGAACAAACAAACAAACTCCACTCCTTCATTTTTAAAGTACTCTAGGAGATACCATGTGTCCTCACTAGATAATTCCCCAAGAAACGAACATCTATCCTATGGCTTGGGATGCCTTTTCACACTCAAGCGTCGGTCATCGTCATCAAAAATAGGTGCTATGCATCTAGTCTTTTTATTCTAACACCATGGTTAGCATGCACATGCAAAAGTGGATGACCCTAAAGTGCTCAAACATAATTTTAAATCAGACATGTGTGGTGCACAACCAGGCTTTATAATGCATTTACTACCCCGTTGCGACGATGTAAGGATAGCACCGAGACCACACTCGTGCTACTATCCTCTTAATTAAAATACACCAAACCCTACATCATGAAATGCATCAAAAAATTAGCAACAATCAGCACGCAAATCACAGTATTCAAACATCCCAACCCCCTACGTTTAGGTATTGCTTTCGTTGCATAGGTGTAGAGGTTCATTTTGTCATGTTTTAATATGGCAAAAGCAATAAATCACAAACTTTGACAAGGAGATATGGCAAACTAAGGCCAAACCTCATGCTTTGTCACTACCATACATCCACAAACAATCATTGTATTTTTTCCTATTTTTGTGTCGTTTTTCTATTTTTCACTTATTTTTCTCATTTTCTTGATTTATTTGGCAATAAAATATGCTATTTTTTGATTTTTCTTGTTCCAATTACTTCAGCATACTAACATTCAATTTATCTTCCATTTTTCCTCCATGGGAACATATTTTACCCACCCGAAACGGAAAAACTAGCATTTTACCGCTTAAAAACCGCATTTCAGGTTTACGGAATTAAATAAAGCATGTAAATCATTGCAAAACCAATATTTTTTGATAACAGCAATTAATCATGGTGCAATTAGCACTCAAAAAAATTTTCATCCAATAAAAACATCATTATCATCATAAACTATAAAAAAACCTTCATTTTCTTCATAAAAATTGTCATACCGTGTTTTTACATAACCCGAGACGTCTTAAATGCATGCATAACCAGCAGACGGAGCCCCCATTGCTCTCAATCCAATGCTGCACTTCAATCTTTAGTATCTCCATCAATCTTCATCACCATTTCCTTCATTCTTCCACCCGGTTCCTTCTTCAAGAGAGTACACATGAACATTCCATAGAGAAGAGAGAGAGGGAGGAGAGAGAAAGACTAGATTCTGATCTCTTCATCTAGATAGCCATATCTCGCGTGAAGATCGGCGATATGATCAGCCAAGAGGGAAAAGTTGAGGCCCAATGTCGGTTGTATGGGTTGCTTGCAGCCCCGGATTCATGATCCATGAGGGAGAGGGTGAAAAATGCGCCGCCTTGTTCACGCCATCTCTTCTTCTTTAACACATTTTTTTTTTTCATCAAGATTGAGGGGGGGGGGGGGGGTTTGTTAAAATCTCCAAAGGGAACCCCCCCTTTTGGTCCTTAAATTTGTCCACCTTTTCGTATCTTGGCCAATTTGTGGCCTCTTCCTCGTCCGGGCTCTGATTTAGCCTTTGAAAAATCCTGCACATCCATCTCATCATCCCGCACTGATTGGAAGCTCTTGTCACCCTATATATTAGTTGGAAGAATTATCAAAAATCCACAAGTGTCACTCGGGTGCCTTTTAAAAGCCGTCTTTCAGTTGGTGCTTAAAATCGTCCTAGCTGCAGCCGCTGCCTTCGATGTCGAATATTTTTCCCCTAGATTCTGGATTTTTTGGAAAATTTTAGGCACATCCCGAGCTTAAAACTCTGCTCTCATTAGCTAATTGAAATGGAACTTATTTTCCATGCCTAGCCAACATCTGCATAAATAGACTCTTTCAACAAGCAAAAGAAACCCTTCTGCACCAACTTTCAATTCTTGTAATTATTCAGCTGTCTGTAAATTGATGACCTATATCTTTACGATTGTAATGTGCCTGCCTCCAGGCACATTTTTAGCGGTCCATCGAGAGACGAATCTAAGCGACGCCACCCGGCTCTCCCATGGAATGTGACGGGGTTTGTTGGCTAGGGTTTCTTGAGTCCGCCTTGCAACGAAATTTTCAGAGCCAAGAACCCACTAGGATTGACCTAAAATTTGGGCTCCTAGTGGTCAAGGTCTCCTAACAACATTCTAGCGTTGGGTTCTGGACATCCTACGCAAAGATACCCAAGGCAAAGCAAATCCATGTCGCACTTGGTTCAAAGAGAATGGGAAACTAGAGGCATTCGCCGCTCAACCTATCACATTTATGTGTGATATTTAAAATCAGCTTCCTTGATTAAGCCTTTTAGGGAACAGGCTTCATTCATGTAACTTATAGCACTGACACAAAAACAAAGCAAGCAGTCCTTTTGACAAACAAGTTCCTTAACTTATCTTCAAGTTAATCTTTGTCTCCTGCCCATATATGAGAAATTATATGTCCCTTCTGCCCTGCAGAAGTACCCGATCCAAATCACATGGCACCATAATTTCCATCCTTTATCTAGAATAGGATCTTCTAACGCCACAGGCATTGGGGCTACAGATGTCCTTAACTCCATTCCGGACTTGGCAAGGGGTGTCCAGAGCTCCACCTGACCTGCAAGCTACCTAGGAGTGAAGCACCATTCCCATGGTTGGACTTTTCACCACTCGACCTTCTGCTCATGAATCGAGCAGTGCCCTTCTCGAGTTAATCCGCGGTGTAATCTTGGAGATGATCCACCCATGCAAAATATCATTTTCTTAATTAATTCATTCAAGAATCAAGTACAGTCAAGGCAGTCAGCCCTAATATCATCTTCCAAGAAACAATTCATTTATCCTCAAGGCAATTTGTCATCTCAAATCCCCCCACCATGAATTTACCATCAATCATAAGCATTTGGAATAATCATTCAAACCACAATCCAACAATTAGTTGAATGTAAAAGAATTTAGGGTGTTGTTAAATCAACCAACAAAACCAATTGCGTTTTTCCAAACAATGCAAGAATAGATGCGATAACATTTTCATCGGCCACTTCAATGTAGATGCATTTACTATACATGGATGAGTGCAATTTTCTTTTTCATAGTTTTAACTCTTGCACTTGAATATGCATCCTACAATTATAAAGATGGAATTTATCCCTTTCAATGACCTATTCTCATGTAGCATAGTACATGACCTAATGTATCTCATGTGGGAATCAAAGCAATCATCTAACAATTTAGAAATGTATTACTTATATCCAATATCGTAGTTGTATTGACAATGATGCCCTCATCCGAAGCTTCATTGCTAGTTGTGGGATTGCCATCCACATGCGATATTCTTCACTTGGGGGCCATCATCAACAAGTAGATTCGAGAGATAAAGAAGGAATGAATTTGAGATGGGAAAGAGAAGATGGCTTAGTCGAAGACCAAGATAGGGGGAATTAGCTATCTCTCTCTCTCTCTCTCTCTCTCTCTCTCTCTCGCGGACTCTCCTTGTGCCTTATTGTGCCTCTCATGCCTCATATTTATAGCTAAACAAGAGAAGAAGGGTTGTGACTAAGAAGAAGAGCTCTTTGTGGAGGGGATCTTGGAAAAATCTGTGATCTGATACTCAAATCATAAATTTGATGGTTTACATTGGCTCCGAAAGTGGGGTAAAACATAGAGACACTTGGTTAGAAATCTTTTAGATCACTCCTTTTTCCCTTGCAAAGTGTTGTTTTTACTGCCTGTAAACTGCGATTACGGCATGCATGATTTCACAAATCTCTCTGTTTTTTTTACAGGACATCTAGTTCTAGACTTTTCCATATCTTTTTAGGATATTTACAATAACTAATATCTAAAATAGGCTAATTTTTCCCAAAATTCTAATATTTTTGGACCATCCACACTATACACATTAACACTAGTGATTAATATAGCTCATAACTCTCATTCACATTGTAACTTCCATGAACAGTGGCTACGATCCTTGTTAATCTAAGAAAAATATCGGATTATGACTCTCTATTTTTATATAAATATTTTAATTAAATAAAATGGTTAATTATTAATGTTTGTCAGTTTTTACTTTAGTTAGTAACCTTACTAACTTATTAATTGACTAACTAGCTTTCGAACTAACCAACTAATTTTTAATTGCATGGAAATATCACATCCTCCTCCCCTTAGAGAAATCGAGATGTCCTCATCTCCAGAGAACTAGGGGTTTCATTCTAGAACCTGTGGGGTAAGACCCATCACGCATTTGTGCAACACTCTGACCACTCATAAGCATGCAGTCTTTAAAACAACAATTTATTTTATTTGATATATTGGAGTTTGGAGTACAATAGAAAATTTATTGTAGTTACATCTCATGAATATCTTCTAGGTTTTTTCTAAGTATCTGATAATTTCCTGGTAGGTCGTGGATCACTAAAGCTTGTACAACTTCATTTCTTGTAAGTTCAAGTTCTCTTTGAGTCCTATTGGGACAATTGATGTGGATATGCCCAATGTTGTGGCACTAGGAGCATCGTTTTTTAGGATGCTTTGGACATTCCCTTTTGAAATGACCTAGCTTCTTGCAAAAGAAACATCGCGAAACTTTATCACTTGGGATCACAAGATTCTTGTTTTTCTTTGGCAAGATTTTTTTATTTAGACCATATTGCCCTAGGATCCTTTTAGCAGACCGAAGTGGTCCTTTATCTTGGATCCTTTTAGCAAACCAAACTAGTCCTTTATCTTGGAAACTTGTTTTCCAAATTGTTCTCTTTTTAGATTAGGACTGAGGTTCATGGACAATCGATTTTTTTAAAACACTAAGGAATACTCCCAAGCTTCGACATTCTACAAAGACCCAATCTATAGTAGTTGAGAAGAAACAACTTAAGAGAAATTCATCGCAAATAATAACTATCATTCTTGCTAAAGTATCTCTGATCACTTGTAAATTCTAGGCTCAAAATTGATGTAGCTCATATTACTCGGGTGAACTGTAGTTACAAGAGTAAGGTTTAGCCCAATACAAGTTGTATTATATGTTGATAAAATTTCTAGGATTTCTAATAATCCTGAAGAGATATAGTAGGTTCTAAGTCGTCGTCTTCATTTGATTTCTCTATATATCCAAAGACTACACCTGTATAGCTTCGTTTTCTTGGAGGCTCAATATCTTCTAGGTCAGGGCAGTTTGCTTGGATGTGCCCTAGCTCATTGCAGTGGAAGCATTGACGATTGGGACATCTCCTCCGGATGTGGTCTATCTCTCCACACGTGTGGCATCTCTTGTCCTAATCTCAAGAATTCTCTTTGTCACAATTGCCCGATTTAAGTCCTTGGATTATTGGCTTTGCTCGAAGTAATGCATCTTGCAAGTCTGTTGGATGCATTGCTTCAAGTTAGTGGTTCAGAGGAGTGTTCAATAGGCCATGGCAAAACTTTGATACTTATTGTGCAATATGCATAGGTGGTGTGTATTTTATTAGGGATACAAACTTTGAGTAGTATGCTTCCAATGTTAATTCCAGCTGCTTTAACTTGAATAATTCATTCATCTTCAAAGTCTTGTAGGTTGGCGGAAGGCATCATCCATGTACAACACCTTTCACCTAAACCCAAGGGACAGCGACTTCAGAAATACCTTGATCTTTGCACCATTGCTTCCACCATATCTAAGCCTAGCCAACTAAATTAAGTTTGGCTATCATTGCTTGATTGGCAAGAGGAGTTCCCGCGGCAAAGAAATCATCATTCATCGATTCAATCCATATATACGTCTCTACTGCAATGTCTATCCCTTTTCCACCGAACTCGGGTGCCTTAATTTCCTTGAGAAGAAATTTCTTCTCTTGCATGTCAGCATTCATGGGTGCAGAAGGTGCCCAACAATCAAGTCATACCACTTAGGTTATTTTGTTTGGGATATGTCCATGGTTCATACATTAATCAATCACATATCATTACAAAGTTTTTCTCTGATACCAATTGTAACATGCCTGTCCAGGCATGTTTTTAGCGGTCTGTTGAGAGATGAATCTAAGTGATGCCGCTCGGCACTTCCGTGGAATGTTATGGGGTTTTCCGCCTATGGTTTCTTGAGTCCACATCGCAACAGAACGTTCGCGGCTGAACCCACTAGGATCGACCTGAAATTTGGGTTCCTGGTGGTCAAAGTCTCCTAACAACATTCTAGCGTCAAGTTCTAGACATTCTACTTTATGTAGAGATATCCAAGCCGAAGCAGATCCATGCCGCGCTTGGTTCAAAGAGAATGGGAGATGAGAGGGATGCGCCGCTCAACCTCTTTGTCCGTAGGGCATAGTCCCATTCCGGTCCCCTAAAATGGCATGAATCAAGGTTATAACCTATAAATTTCGAAGGTTAGTTGTCAGTAAAAACTGGTTAGAAGTCTCCCAATTCTCTGGGACCACCTTGCTGTAGGACAAACCCATCGAGGGCTCCGCCCACCTACTTCCCTCAGTAGGCATTCTTTAATTAGGTCCAATCACATTTATGTGTGACATTTAAAGTCATCTTCCTTAATTAAGCCTAACTTATAACACTGATATGAAAACAAAGCAAGCAGTCCTTTTGACAAACAAGTTCCTTAACTTATCTTCAAGTTAATCATGCCCATATAGGAGAAATTATATGTCCCTTCTGCTCTACAGAAGTACTTGATCCAAATCACATGGCACCATAATTTCCATCCTTTATCTAGAATAGGATCTTCCAATGCCACAAATGTTGGGGCCACTGACATCCTCAAATCCATTCTAGACTTGGCAAGGGGTGTCCAAAGCTCCACCTGACCTGCAAGCTGCCTAGGAGTGAAACACCAAACCCGGCTCACCTTTTCAATGGCCTTTTCACCACTCAACCTTCGGCCCGTGAATCGAGCAATGCCCTTCTCATGTGAATCCGCTGTGCGATCTTGGAGATGATCCATCCGTGCAAAATATCATTTCCTTAATTGATTCATTTAAGAATCAATCATAGTCAAGGCAGTTAGCCCTAATATCATCTTCCAAGAAAACATTCCTTTATCCTCATGGCAATTTGTCATCACAGACCCCCCACCATGAATTTTTCATCAATCACAAGCATTTGGAATAATCATTCAAACCACAATCCAACAATCAATTGAATGTAACATCATTTAGGGTGTTGTCAACCAACAAAACCAATTGTGTTTTTCCAAACAATGCAAGAATAGACACAATAACATTTTTATCTGCCACTTCAATGTAGATGCATTTACCATACATGGATGAGTGCAATTTTCTTTTTCATAGTTTTAATTCTTTCACTTGAATATGCATCCTACAATTATAAAGATGGAATTTATCCCTTTCAATGACCTATTCTCATGCGGCATAGTACAGGACCTAATGTATCTCATGCGGGAATCAAAGCAAGCATCTAGCAATTCAGAAATGTATTACTTATATCCGGTACTGTAGTTGTATTGACAGTGATACCCTCACCCGAAGCTTTGTTGCTAGTTGTAGGATTGTCATCCACACACAACATTCTTCGCTTGGGGACCATTGTTTGCAAGTAGATTCAAGAGATAAAGAAGAAATGAATTTGAGATGGGAGAGTGTAAGAGAAGATGGCTTAGTCGAAGACCAAGATAGGGAGAATTGAGCTAACTCTCTCCCTCACAGCCTCTCTCTCTCTCTCTCTCTCTCTCTCTCTCTCTCTCTCTCTCTCTCTCTCTCTCTCTCTCTCTCAGCCTCTTGAGGTCTCCTTGTGCTTCCTTGTGCCTCCTTATGCCTTCCATGCCTCATATTTATAGGCTAAACAAGAGAAGAAGGGTTGCGGTTGAGAAAAAGAGCTCTTTGTGATGGGAATTTTGGAAAAATCAGTGATATGATGCTCAAATCATAAGTTTAATGGTTCCATTGGCTCCGAAAGGGGGGTAAAACCCCAAGACACTTGATTAGAAATATTTATATCACTCCTTTTTCTCCCTATTTGAAGTGTTGTTTACTGCCTGTAAACTATGATCGCGGCATGTGCGATTTTGCAAACCCTCTTTTTTTTTTACATGACATCCAATTCTAGAAATTTCCATATCTTTTTAGGATATTTGCAATAATTTATATCTAAAATATATAAAATTAACTAGTTTTTTTTCAAATATCTAATATTATTGGACCATCCATACTATACACATTAGCACTAGTGATTAATATAGCTCATAACTCTCGTTCACATTGTAACTTTTCGTAAAGGGTGGCTACCTGAGAAAAATGTCACATTACGACTCTTGATTTTTTATATAAATATTTTTAATGAAATAAAAATAGTTAGCTATTAATGTTAGTTAGTTTTTACTTTAGTTAGTCTTTAGTTAGTAACCTTACTAACTTATTAATTGACTAACTAACTTTTGAACTAACCAACTAATTTTTAATTGCATGGAAATATTACAAAATCCTATAAACTTGGCTACCTTGACATTTTCCCATATAGACCCTCACTGTCTACTAGTGGAAGCAGTAAAGCAACTGGTTTCACCTTTTTGTCAATCGTCTTATACTTTGTCTCCACAACTGCTTCAGCCCATTGTAATCCTTCCTGTTGAGCAAACAATGCTATAACACCATACATGTCCAAAGAACATACTGACAACACTCTATTTTTAGCCTCATTTTCTACATATATAGTTGCTGAAATTTCAGCATAGTGTCAATAATATTCAACCCATAAAAGAGGCCTAAAACGCATTCATTTTCAACTAAGAACCACAATTCTCTTAGTTTCTTAGTAACATGTTTCATACACATGCATTCAACCTTTCATATAGCTTCCATAGGCTTAAACTAACATGAAATGTTTACTATAAACTGAGAATAACCAACAATAAATACATGCTTCATTCTATCAAGAGGTGAGTACATCCTCTAAATAGCACTACGGTAGCCCCACATTACAACAATGCTCAATGAAAATCTGGGTCTTTGAATTCCCTTTCATTTGGAGGCAAAGGAGACTCTTGAAGCTTATCTCGATTCCTAGGATAATTAATATAAATGGTAAGAAATTGGACTACTTTCCTTCCATCCTTGCTTCTAACTCTTGCATATAAGCACAATCATCATTAAGAACCTTTTTTTCCATACATACTTTTTTAATATAGGGATATCCCAAAATCACTACATATGAGGAACTATCTTGCTCCTCAGAATTATTTATAGCCCTCATACAGCAACCATGATCAATGTCCATAGGCCATGCACCATTCTCATACAATCCATGCTCAATTATATCAATCTTGGACTTATGGTCAAGAAAAGAAACACAAGGAGTTTTACACTCCCCTATTTTCACTACTGTTTCAGTGGTAGCCCTTGCCCAATGGTTTCTTGCATAATGACTCCAAGTAATAAATCCTAGAGTCTCTTCCCCATATTGTTACATCTGCCTTACTCCACCATGCATATTGCTACAAGACAATGCATTTTCAGTCACTTTCTTCTCTTTTCCACATGCCATCCCACTAATTAGCAGCATCCTGAATAGATAAACCAACACTTACATCATGCTCATATTCAGCCCAATTTCCCAACAAACGAGTTTTCTCTTCAAATTACAACAATGCACTAGTGGTATCACTAAGAAATTGATGCTTCCTCTTAATTATGTCAATGATGAAATTCCCGATTGGTGATGCCAATTACCTCTCCCAAGGTGAATTCCACTCGACTATTTAAAATCCATTCTTCAAGAACCTTCTTGAGATTCGTGGCTATCTCAATATTAGACTACAACTTATATCCCGGCTACTTGCCTTTCTTTTTGCCCTCTTATTTACTATCATGTTTTTGCTCCTGCCCAACCTCTTCCATAACATGCTTGAGAGGTGATTGATTTGCAGCTTTAGGCTGATCCATACTTCTTCTTGTCACTCTTTTTTATGTCCTTGCATTATCTTCATCTCTCTTTTGCCTCTCTTCCACACGTACATCCATGTTTTGAACCTTTGCTAAATATGCATATACTGAATATGCAACTATTAGTGATTCCCAGCCAGTTATGTCATGAATGTCTTGCCCTGCATGAGACGTTTCACTGTCAATAACTTTCCTCTTTTCAACTGCGTGCAAAGCATGTGTCCATATTGCAGTCTTCTGACTAACCATCACTTGGCCAGGCATTCTATCCAACTATAGACTAAAAGTAGAAGCATATATAGTTGCATAAGAATTTTAGACAACCAAGTATTCCAACAATGTTTGTATACCTCCCTTTCCAAATTTCAAAGCAAGAGGCAATCTCATTTTTTGTGCATGGATCTTGCTATCTTTCCAAAAGATGAGCTATCGTGCCAATGCCCCCTCATGCACAATCTTTCCTTTCATGTTGCAAACTTTCACACCACATACATCTTTTCACTAGTTTAGAAGAGTTGCTGCATGTCCCCCTTCCTCTTGTCCTTTCTCATCTAATTTTGCAACCTTCAACAAAATATTACACATGCCTTTAACCAATTCATCTAATATATCTTCCCTAACATTGGGAACAATAGGTACATCCATAGGGTTAGCCATAGAAGTAGGTGGCTTACTAGATACATCAACTATTTTGCCCGTAATTGTGGGCAAGTTAGATACATGCAACTTTTGTCTTCTTCTATACTTTTTACTAGTGTAGTAACAGTATCCTTAACATGTCTCCACTCTGTTTTAAGCCTTTGTCTCTATAGTTTGATCCTCTATTAAATCATCAAGCTTCTCTTGAAGGTCAAGATTTGCCGCTTGTAGAAATATTTCTATTTTTTTACTTGCAAGAGCTTGCTGTTCTACAAGATCTAACTACTTAAACTAACTTTTAAATTTTCTTAATAACTCTATATAGCCACAAGACCTTTATTGGGTTATAGAACCCACACTTGAAAAGTCTTACTACAAGGAAGCAAAATGGGGTCTTCAATGTAAAATTTTTCCTTAAGTGTTTTCTTGAAAGCTACCTAATCAGCATCATGTATGTACAATTCAATAACTTAGGATTTCAATTCATATATAGTGACCCATACAAAATACTGGCTTCATGCTAGTTGAGCCATCCCAAAGAACTCCATCTTTTGAGCATAGATATGCAGATATGTAGATATATTTCTGCCATTAAATAACTTTATCTCATGCTTTAGTGCCTATAGAGCATTCATCACAATAATTTATGTTTGAGCATAAGCTTACATCACTTGTTGTTGTTGTGCTTGCATAAGCATGTTTATATTCTATACTAACTACTATAAAACATCACTAGAAATTGTGCTTGGAAGGTTCTCCCATCATGTCTTTCCTTTCGATGAGCTTTCACATCAGGTTTACCAATGTTGGAGGGGTTTTAATCGAAAGTTCATATCCATCGAGGATCATAGAGAGAAGGAAGTAGAGAATAGGAGATATGAGAGAAGAAAAAGAATATGCAAGGGATTCAAATCTACTAAAGCATTTACACAATATAAAGGCAAAGCTCAATTATTCAAAGCACTATGTATCGATAGAACATGAGAAGATAAACAAAATCCTTGTCTAGGACTAAAAAGTAATCTCCAAGCATTAAATCTACTGGAGCTCCTTAGTAGACCAAAAACACACAAACACTAGCTTCTTCTCTACTACTCAAATGGCAAAGCTAATGGTTCCCTTGGCTCTGAAAGGGGGATAAAGTCCCAAGACACCTCCTCAGAATTCTCTCGGATAGCTCTTTCTTCTTCTTCATGTTCAAAGTGTTGTTTACTGCCTGAAAAATATGATTGTGTGCTGCATAAATTTAAAAGCTTATCTTTTTACATGATATCTCTCAAACTAACTAAAAAGCAACTTTTTTTTTGCATATCACTCTATTCTAGAAATTTTCTATACATTTTTAGAATATTTATAAAAAAAATATCCAAAATATAAAAAATAGGCTAAACTTGTCCAAAATTCTTGTATTTTGGAACTATCCATACTATGGATACTAACACTAATGACTAATATGACATTAACTCTCTAGATTAATAAGAAAGTTAAATGATGATGCACTTTAGGGTTTTTTACACTGTGTTCGGATAGTGGCATAACATTGCACTTAGGGCACATCAAGGGCAAGACATTGTGATAGACATGTCTCCTTGAGTCATGCACATCACCTCCTAGGTCCTCAAGTGTGGGACAATACCTCAGGCTTGCCTATGGATTTGACCCATCTCCTAGTTCCACCACGACTTGCCCAATGCACTATACAATAGGACAGACACACCCCCTAGGTAGTGCACCTATTTTTTCATTACAAGTATATTCTGCAGCTATATAGCTAGCCAACAACTCTAAAGGCCCTCTTTGATCAATCAACATATCTTTAGCACAAAGAATCTCCAATCACATGTCACAACCTTGTCCTATATGATCAATTTCTCGAAAGCCCCACAAGTACCATTTTATAGACCATCTTCAACCTCTCTAATCTATACCATTCACCTAGTGCCATGGGACTAGCTTAGTTATAGAAGGAGGGTAATCTTAACCCTTGAAATGACACAAGGTACAAATAAGGTTTAAGAAGGAGCATAAAAAGACAACCTAATGGAAAGAAAGGACCAAGAAGCGCATGAAAATTTCTAAAATAAAAAACAAGTACACAAGAGATAAAGTGCATTTTAGTCTTTTATAAAAGAGCACCAAGCTCCCTCCTGTGCAAGTTGTAAATAAAAAGGCACATGTAAAGAAGCCATGAGAATAGGAAAGAATAGGAAAAGAGTGGAAAAGGGTACCAAGGGACAGTTGGTCATGGAAATGGGTTGGTTACCCAAGGGAAAAAGGGTATATATAAAAGCCAAAAAGTTAATGGATAAGCTCATTCTTGGCACGTGTGTAAATTAGCTCTCTTCTTATTCTTGTTCTTACTTCCTTCTTGTGTATGAGAGAGGGAGAGAGAGTGTGTGAGAGAAAGTGTGTGTGAATGTGAGTGTGTGAGAATGAGGAACCATGGAGAAGCTCTTCTTCTCCTCTTCTCATCTTCTCCTTCTTCTCTTCTCTTTTCTCACATGTGTGGCTATAGAGGTTAGAGTTTGGAGCATGGAGATGGAGATTCTTGAGCTAGCACCTTGAATTGTGGAGCCATAAAAGGATTTGTAGAAGAGGACTACAATAATAGGATTCAATAGTAAGCTCACAACATCCTTGTGTGAGAGCATGCATGGCTATGTGAGAGGTAGCCATTTCCACTCACTTGAAATGCTGAACTTAATAAGTAATCCATAGGGTCTCAATAGTTGCTAGTGATAGCAATGACATAGTAGAACTTGAATTATTATAAAAAATGATATTTTTAGCTAAACATTGTCTAGCTTTTGCTGCTGCATGATATGTCCTAATCTATAGTGGGCTCAACATCCTCAATGACCTTCACCATACAAGCATAATGGTGAGTTGCATAACCTTCAAAGCCAAATCTTTTAATAGGGTATTGAATCCTACTAGCATTGTATACCATTGGATCACGCACACTGGAGCCTTTACATTACCATTTGCCCTCTATACACCTAGTATTCTTATGAAAGGAATACCAAGCTCATGATCCAAACTCTATGAACAACTAGAATCTCCATCAAATCCCAAATGACATGTAGATGCATCATTACCATCCGACATTTTGTTTTTTTCTTTGTCTTTACCTACAACACTTTTGTGGATGCACCTGAAGATGTGGGGCTACTCCTTAGTCTCCCAAAATAAGGGCTAACTATAGATGTAGTACCAAATGATATTTTTGGTCCATTAAGTCTCAATGATTCTTGCTTTTCTTTCTGCGCATAACTATCATCGTCATCATCATCATCCAATGCATCACCACTAGATGCATACTAACTACTCATCTCATCAAAAGTAACATCTCTACTCAGTCTGAACTCACTCGTGATAGGGTTATAGTAGCAATACCCTTTCTACTCTAAATAATATCCAACAGAAATACATTTTTTAGCCTATGGATCAAGCTTCATTTGCAACTCATCTAGCACATGAATATGTACAACACAATCAAACACTTTCAAATGTGGCACATCAGGCTTCTTGCCTATAAAGCATTCTTCGTGGGTCATTCCATGAACTATAACTATGGAAGTTTTGTTCATAGTATAGATGGCATCATGAATAGCTTCAGACCAAAAATATATTGGCATATTCTTTTCAACCATCAATGCTCATGCAACTTTTGAAATATGCCTATATTTCTTTTCTGTAAATCCATTTTACTATGGGATATACCTACAAGTAAACTATCTATTTATCCCATGAGACTTCAAGAAGTCACCAAACTCATTAGAGAGGTACTCTCCCCCTCCATCTAACCTCAAGCACTTAACTTTCAAGTATATTTTTGTTTCAACAGTAGCCTTGAAAGTTTTGAAGTGCTCCAATATATCACTGTTTGTCTTCATGAAATATACCCACTAAACGTGACAAAATATTTATTACCACTAGGAGATAAATTCTCTGTAGGCCCCCAAACATATGTATGCACAATATCAATCATATTTCTTCTCACATCTCTATTATGCAAAAAAAATTGTCTTGTGCCTACTTACCAAACTGACATGCTTTACACACTTTATAAAAATTTGCAACTCTAAAAGCAACAACCTTGTAACCAACCAAGTTGGACTATATTAATTTCAGCCTTTGCATATTTGAATATCCAATACATTTGTGCCATATGTCAATGTCTACAACCACTCTTTTTACTTTATATATAGTAGCATTCATATCAAGAATTCCAACATCTAAAGTGAACATGCAACCAACTCTACTTCCTTTTGCGACCAATCTACACTTATCATAAAATCTTTCACAAAGTAGTATTTTACATTAAATTGAAGTTCCAAATCTTGCTCTACCATCTGACCAATAAATACTAAATTATTTGTGATGGATGATACATGTAATGCATTTGACAAATTCTTTATTTGACCATTATATAAGGATAAGAAAGCCTTTTTAATGTGTAAAATTAGGTGATATGAATCATCACCCAACTATACATAACATGGATTTTGTAAATCCTACATCTCTCTAAACCATTCAACATTACTGGTCATATGATTAGATGCACCTAAATTAGCATACCATACATCATCATGTGTCCCCTTTCTTGTAACAATATTCATCATATGTTGCATAATAAACAAACGCTCATTTTTGTCTAAATTCTATCGTGAAGGTGATGCATAGTTTTCTTGCTGATACAATTTACCACTGTATAGATATTATTCTTCTTAGCATAACAATGGACTGCAATATGACATTTTTTCCACAATAATGATAAATAATACTAAATTTTTGAAAGCTCTATTCTACCATCCACCTCTTTCTATAGAGCTCCCCCTACTTATGAAGTTAACACGCCTTTTGAAACTTGGATTTCACCAAACTGTTGATTCAACATGTTTGCCTAGTTATCTTTAGCATATCCCATGCCATGGCCTCTTAAAGAGGACATGCCAAGTCCCCTTCCTAAACTTGAGTAAAATCCTTGGATATGTTCACCACTTCTTTTAGATGATTCACCCTATATGTTGATCTCTTCAATGATCGTGAGAGACACTAACTCATCAAAAACTAGTAATTGCTTTCATAAATACATAAAAGTAACAAATGACTCTAGGCCTTCTCATTATTAAGGCCACCTAAGGTAGATGAAACGAAATCATCATCATCAATCAAGAATTGCATCAATAGTTACTAAGTCATATACAATGCTTTTCACCTTCAAAACATACTTATCTATAGACATGTTTCCTTTCTTCAATGTATTCAACTCCTACTTGAATTGAATCTTTTGTGGCTTTGTGTTTTACTAAAAATATATTCTCAAAGATTGTCCAAGCTGCATTTGAAGTTTTTACATTTTTTATATATCCCAACATAGTAATATCAATGACTATTGATAGATAATACATTAACTTTTTATCTTTTGTATTCCATTCTTTCCATGCCTTTAATTTATCTATAGTTGTAGTGTCACTTAGCTTTGAATCCTTTTCTTCACTTGAAATAAACTCAAGGCCTTTTCCAATAATAAAGTTTGTCACATAAAACTTCCATAATGGGTAGTTATTCTTGTCTAACTTCTCAATGATAGGGTTTCCACTGTTCTCTGTCATTATCATAAAACTGATACAAAATGGCAAGCAAATCTTCTATAATCTTTCATAACAAGTATACACCAATATACTAAGTAGTATTTTTCACTAATTGCTCAATAGTACATGTAATCTGCAACAAAAGCAAACACCTTAAAAAACTTATAGATTCAAAATCTATAATCTGTGCACCTATTTCAATCAACACAATCAGAATCGCAGTATATCCTGAAACTATTGTCAGCAACCTTGTGGATCTAAAATGGGACTTGAAACGGTCTCAGATGGCCAAAAAAGCATAATCATATTTCGATAGAATATTCAATGCTTTACTTGCACACCAAATTTCACAACAATCTAAGATTTTTACGCTGCCTTGCTTTCAATGCCTCTATCGGCTTTATCCAAGAGAAAGAGTGGAAGAATCAAATAGCTTCTTATCCATTACTTGCTTGCTTGAATCCTTGCTTCTTATTATTCTTTAATTCAACCTTCAAAACTAGCCTCTCATAAAGTGGCACCACTCTAATACCATGTCAAGAATCACATGGTGGGGGGACATGCATGAGTTGTTGCACCAAATACATACCATGCACACAAGATGAAGCTCAATCAAAAACATAGAAGAGAGATGGAAGCCCAAACATTTTCTTCTCGATTTCTTCTTCTTCTTTTATATATAATACATTGTATAAAAAGTAGAAATAAGATATAAAATAAAGAAAAGTAGCCTATTAAGTCAAATAGTGCATAAGTAACTATATTGATTGACTGGCGCTATAAGTATGCCAACTGTAGGTAGATGGAATAAGATAAATATAATAAGTGATAAGTTAGTGGCACCATGTGAGGATCGTAATGACCATCAACGTGCTAAGTATAGACGTGTGGATCCATCTAACTAGGTAGTCCATCATCAATGTCCGCACATGTTGAGCTTACCATCTCAACAAAACTTAGTTTGACAAGCATGTCAAATTGAGGGAGTTCTAAAAGGGTGACCTAGTGTTGCTCTACTCCATTGAAGTCCAAAAAAAGGGTGAAATTTAGAGGTTGAGGCTCTACCAAATTAGGAGAACTACCAACGTGGAGCTTGAGGCTCTACATGGGGAAGGCATTGACTTTTTCAATGATAAGCTACATCAAAAAGTATTATCGTCCAACTTACTAGTTACATAAGCCACTAGTGTTGCTACCACCAATTACTACATGTATTATGCAAATCATAGAACTTGATCCAAAGATGATGAAACTATACCACCTACCTATCTTAGGGTCGACAAACCCATGGCTAAGAAAGAGCATATAATTGACAGTCTAGTAGGCAACATACCTTATGCCGTGTTAGAAAAACACCAAATGATGTTGATGTTGACTATTGAGATTGAAAGCCTTCCTATCATTTTCATTAGCTAGAGTTTGAGGCCACTTTTGGTCTTTTAGAATGTAGAAAGAAAGCATGCCCCATCAATGAGAAGAAGGCTTTTGTTGGATTTTTCTTTTTGAAAATCATTTTGGCATTAATTTTTGCATTTTTGAAATTGTTAGCTTTATTAGCTCAAGTAATTGTCACTTTCCAACAATAAAGTGGATTAATTATTAGTTTTGTTGAGATGAGTTGGAGTGACTCGCTTTTTCCAATAGTAATGTTTTTCTACCACATTTCAGCCCTTTCTCTTATCAAGGGAAAAAAAGCTAGTGGAACCCTCTTATTTGAAATCTTTTAGTGTTCATTTTCTCCTCTCTTCCCTACACTCTATAGCCCTTGGAGTCTCTCTTCATTTTCTCTCCACTCTATTGCACATTTCTACTCTCCATCTTCCTACTATATGGAGGCACAATACCCTCCCTCTTCGATGAATGGTAGCTAGGGCGTCAAGGGTATGCATAAATTTTTCTTCACCTTCATGGCAAGGGATGTAGGATAGTAGTTTATGTCTCCTCTAAGCATGCTAGAGATGGCATCTACATCTACTTAGTTTTTTCTCAACTCTCCATTTTGATCCTAACCACATCCTTTCTTTTGCCCAAGGATACCAACAATCCTTGATTAATCTTTCATTCTAAATCTAAGGATGTATGACCAAATAATCATAGTCAATACATTTGATTATCACAAACTTTATATAGAATTGGACACTAGCAAAATCTGAATGGGCCAATCTTTTAGCACTCTCAAAAGCTTGACTTTGAATCCATTTACCATTTTCAAATTGCATTGTGCACTCTTGATAGGCAGAAAACACTATGATTAAAAATACTAACTTTGGCTTCAATGTTAGTGATTCCTCTTTTACCGAGTCACTTAAAGCCTCATTGGAACAAACGCATGACACTATACTCCTTCCTAGATTGTGCTTAACCCAAATTCTCCTAATGTTGGAAATGGAGTCAAATTGGAGATCCCTCATTGTTGAGGCTCTTGTGTGGAGTTTTTTAGGCCATCTCTACTTCCAACCCTTCAACCCAAGGTTTGAAGATTCTCTACTAAATTGTGTCCCATTCAAGAAAGGTTCCTAATGGGACCATTACATCAATTGAGGCCAAGGTTATAGTGATACTTGGATCTATCTCCTCAAACTAAAATTTCTTGATCATTGTGTTGTGTATACGTCATTGTGAAGGCACATCTTAGGGCCCCTTTTCACCAGGTGGATCTAAGGCATGATGGCCAATGGGGGTTGACAATGGTGTACTACTAGACAAGCCAAGTGCACTCATGCACCTCTCTACCTCTTGCTTTTGTAGTGAAGCTTGTGCTTCCTTAGCCCAATGTATAACTTTGTTGGTCACTTCTAGTTGATTCTCTAGGTTAGGATATGCACCTTCCTTGGCAATAGTTGCCTTTTTTATGTTGGGTGCAGTAGTTGGACTCTCTACGATAGAAGCAACTATATTCTTAAGGAGATTATTGCTTTTATAATACTATACATTAAGCACATATTTGATCTATTCTATTGTCCTTAGAGATTCTTGCTTTTTTGGGCATTTTGTCCACATGTGCTCAAGCTAATCAAAGTTCTATCACTCAATGATCTCATGGTTTACATCATGTCTCCTTTTTAGCCACATCCTAACATCATGATTGGAATTGAGGATTGTATTTCCCTCTTCATCATAAGTTATGTAAGGGTTTTGTGTACTTCTCCTTCTCTAGTGGTCCTTTTGGAAAATATATAGGAGTATCACTTAGTTATGGTTGACCTAAAAGCCTTGGTATCCTTGAAGGGTTACTTTTTTATCTTTGAGAAGGTAGTCTTTATTTAGGTGGGTCTAGCAAGGCCAATAGCTAAGGTCTTTGTGGAGAGAACCTTTTGTCTTATTTTTATTGTTGCGAAGAGAACATAAGGATCAAAAGTGCTTCAAAAGAGGCACTTATAAAAATTAATTGATTTGCTTATTAGTTAAGGTTTTAGAATAATAAAACCTCCAAATTGGGGCATTTAAAAGAGAATATATGGTTCATATACTATCACATTTTTCCATCAGAATCACATTTGTTTCTTTATCTATAGCCATTTGAACCATCATTCGTCTTCTCTTGTGTTTTTTCCTTCTCATTATAGATTATACTCAAAAATAAAATTTCCTATCAAAATCAAATCCATTTCTTCCTCTACAATCATTTTAAATATCATTCTCTCCTCTCCTCTTTTTTCCTTCTCACATGGTATAGTATACTCTATTATTGTAATGTCAATCAATATCTTGTTAAAAGTACAAGATCATTGCTAGACAACACAAGGGCAATATATTACAATCTCATCAAGCATTGTTGGACAAGACAAGGGTATAATGTTATAATTACAAGGAAAGAAGCATGTTTATTTATGGGTAGATGGAAATATTGATTCAAATAATCATTCTACTAGTAAACCCCCTCTAATTTTTAATGTTCATTGTTCATTATTTCATTTTTAATAGAGATAAAAGATATTGTCCTAGCAAGAGATAAAAATATTAGCAAGATTGTGCAATATATGAACTTCAAAATTGAGAAGACATCATGTGAGCAAGATGCTTCAAAGGTTGTTGAAGATGCAACTTCTTACTGGATATTAGCTCTTGGGAGTTTTTTCATCATATCCTCAATTGCAATCCTTTTGAGTGCTATCCAATTTTCAATACTTGAATGGTAGCTTGATGTCATGGGATGTTTCTTCCTTTGTTTTGTTATCCTTACCAGTTTCTTAAGATCTCTCACCTTCTACAAGAAGAAATAGAAATGACTTACCTCTACATATTCCTCTTAGAAGTCTAATCATAATGCAAACTCAAAATGTATAGATTAGGGACATGCGGATATTATTTTGCTAATACAGGTTGCTCTCTTTGGTTATGAAACTGAAACCTTTTAGGGTTGAAAGAATCATTACATTGTTGATGTCTTATCTTTGTATACCTTTAATATATCTCTTGTTTACAAAAAAATATATATCAACATCATCATTGTGGCTATAGATATCTTTTACTATTTAGCACATTACTAGGATGTCATACAAAGTTATGGACATGCAATAACATGAACTTTTGCAAGTCAATGGAGTTGCTTAAATAAATCACTAGTAGCTCCAAAAGATACATTGTATTAACTAAGAAATATACATTGTATTAAACTAGCAAGGATACACTATATTCAATACATCTTCAAAAAGTTTGTCCTAATCATGTAGTGGTGGATAGAATAATCAGCAAAGGATCAACCAAAAGAATATACTATCCAAAAATGATGTAACTAATCAACACCTCTTTCGTATCTTTTGTAGTTAAACAAGGTGGACTATTTATATAGTAAAGATGTATAAATTCAATATCTCTTTCAAAAGATAGTATATTTTGGATCCAAACCATACAATTATGGATAGAATAAATAACAAGGACTACTCAAAAAATTTACAAGCCTTATTATACTTAAGATGCTTTTAACTACATACAATAATCTTTCTTTTAAGTGACACTCCAAATTAACTATAACAATGTTTGTATCAAATCACATTAACTAGAGTTTCACTAAGCCTCCTTTGATAATCTCCTTAAAAACATATATTTCTCCAAGTCATGGAAAAATTTGTATAGTTCTACATTGAAAATAAAGTGTATTTTCATTTTGATAGAATATCAACTATTTATTATTTAAAAAATTTATATTTTTTTTAAAATACTACATATACAAGAGATTTTTTGTAAGTCTTTTAGAATTTGTTGAACTCATTTTCTATTTCAATTTTTTAAATTATTTTTGTAGCTAAAAAGAATATTTAAACATTATGAAGAATAAGAAATATCTTATAAAATGCAAATGGAAGGTTCTATGGAATGTCTAAAAGGGTGAAAGTAGGAGTCCCATCTATTCAACACAGTATCAAAAATTGCAATCTCCAACAGAAGTACCGTTAGCTCTTCATCAGCACTCCACTCTGAATTCTTATCCTTCGTCATCCTACAAGATCCTTAAGCTAAATTTGATTAAGAAAAGATGGAATGATACTTAGTGTAATTGTGCTTAACTTGGATTTGATTAAGAAAATATATAATGTCTCCGTTAAAATTTTAAATTTGGATAATTGATGTATAAGTTTAGATTAGTTAAGTTAGGTTAGTTTACATAAAGTAGTATTTATGTTACTTAATTGTTCCTTGTAAGAAAACATCATCATCTCTCTCTCTCTCTCTCTCTCTCTCTCTCTCTCTCTCTCTCTCTCTCTCTCTCTCTCTCCCCCCCCTCCCCCCCTCCCTCCCTCCCTCCCTCCCTCCCTCCCTCCCTCCCTCCCTCCCCCCCCCTCTCTCTCTCTCTCTCTCTCTCTCTCTCTCTCTCTCTCTCTCTCTCTCTCTCTCTCTCTCTCTCTCTCTCTCTCTCTCTCTCTCTCTCTCTCTCTCTCTCTCTCTCCCTCTCTCTCTCTCTCTCTAGGATGATGGAGTATGAGGATCAAACATGTCAATGAGTGTTATTATTGGAGCTCCAGACATAGAAAAAGAAACTTATGAGAAGTAGGATGATAAAGATAGAGGTAGAGCCACTAAGTTAGTGGATTCTTACATATTTCTTTAATGCTAGCTCTAGATTTCTCACTAAACACTATCAGTACAATAATACCACCACACCGTCCATGAGTTAGAGGGGCCATGGTAAACCAAGCAACCACACTTCATAGAGAATAGTATCCACCAACCTACCACTATGCTTGACATCCTTACCTTGGCGAATTTGAGCCATCACCATCCTTGTCATGAAAGATGAGTACCTCTTCCTCTCAATGAACTCATTCTCCTAGACAACCCCATGATAGAGAATCTTGCCTTGAGAATAGTACAGTGTCTCCTATCGATCATGGCAAAATTCTACATGTTACTTGAAGAAAATACCATTTTATACATGATGGTAGCATATGCTTGTATTTTTTAGGATTGTAAGCATCATTAGTGTCATTTTTCATCTTCATTGTTGTGCTTGAGTCAAGATGACACGGTCATGTATGTACTTATTTCTTTGTTCCATAGGCCATTCTGGCTTTTTGAGACAAAAATGCATCTCTCTCTCTCTCTACCCTAGAGCAAAGACATTAAATTGTGAGTGATTAAAAGGCTAAAAAGGGTCATGTAGATTGATGGAAATTATGTTAATGAATCCATGCTTGTTATGCATCCTGTCTCATGCTAATCCTTACTATATCAATTGTAAAGAGATTAAAAATAAATTTTGGAGAGTTATATGGGCATGCTCTATTAATGGCCCTACATATACACAATGTGGATAGACATTACATTGTGCTCAATAAGTGGCCCTACTTGTGTACAATGTGGATATACGTACATTACTTTGTGGCTCTAATGTTGAAAGATTTAGTAATTCTTGGTGGAAACAATTTATTGTCATTGTATCATCATCAATGGAAGAGAGATGATGAAAGATTTAGTAATTCTTGGTGGAAACAATTTATCGTCATTGTATCATCATCAATGGAAGAGATCCATGTTGTGTAAAGACAAGGTTTAGCTCCCTAAAAAGCATTATCGATTGATGACAATGGTGGCTATAACCCCTAAGGATATTACCTACTATCTCATACTCAATGGGCTAGAAACCAAAAAACCACCATCACGTACTAACAATAGCAAAAATGTAACAATGTCCATAAGTACTCCAATTTTATTCCCTCTACCTCTTTATTGATAAGCAACTTAATTCTTGTGGTTTTCATTAATGCTTTTCACACATGCCCCATCTTCGTTCACACAATGCCCCTTCATGGTTGTACTACTTGAAGGAAAGTGAAACATGGAGTTCAAGGGCTTCAATTATATAGCAAAATAAAGTAAATAAGGTATCCGAAATTTCCTTCATTAATCCTGTGCTTGCACACACATCCTTATTTAAGTGTGTTGCCCCAAAAAGACTTTGTAAAAAAGGCTCCTTTGACTTCAAGAGCCTATACATAGCCCTTGTTTATCTCATTACTTGGTTGTTCTAAAATGAACTAAAAAATTTAAGGGTACAAGCAAATTTTTATGCACTTTCTTGTTTGAGTCAAAGGTCACCTTTATATTATTATTTATATGTATATCACGTTTGAAAGATATGCAAAGGGTCTTGAAATGCTGAAAGGGCCATAGCTCTCAACTTGAAATGCTTAAAGCAATAAGCAGTCCATGGGTCTTGGTAGTATGCTCGCAAGAGCAATTAATTTTTGGTTCCATTTCTGAGACACATGCATTCAAGCTTGGGTGCTTATCCCCTCCAAATCAAGCAACGGAGTAGGAGTTTGTCTCCAAAATAGTGCTTGGTTTAGGGAGGAAGTGAGGGAGTCAAAGGGTGTTCAATCTCCTTTGCTTGATAGTTTAGATGTTTGAAGATTTAGGAGCATTAGTTAGATCAATGGTATGTGGTTTTATATTAGTAGGATGCATTAAGATTTGGGAAATAAGGAGAAAAGAAGGAAAGGATAAGTCTCTGTAACAACTGAGAAACAAGGGAACATAGAAAGAAAGGAAAAAAGATTTTGAATACCTAGGAAGGAAATAGATAGTAAGGGAAGAAAGAGAGAAATAAAATGTGCGAAAGGGGAAAGAGAGAGCTCATTTGGACACTTAGAGATTGAGAGAGAGAGCTATTGAGAAGAGAGAAAGAGCCAGAGGTCAAGAAGGCAATAGCAACAACAACTTGTGGTGTCATCATATTCGGGTGTTTTAGGTATACTCTAAGCCTTCTTGATGTTTATTGAATGAAGTCAAGACCCTGGGTGCAGCAATAAGTGGTGCATATAATTGGTTTAATTGATTTCATGTCATTCCAGGTTTTTTTTGCGTCCTTCAAATGGCATCCCTAAGACTAAGATCGCCAAATCCTCCTCGACACTTGGATATTTGAGTAATTTAAGTGCATCCAAACATCTAACTCAAACAAATCTACTCAAACTCAGATGTCCAAGCCACCTAAGTCGTCCCACTCGACCTCATGAGACTGACTCCAACACTCAGATGGGCACCCCTCGTCCCGAGTCCGAGTAACCACTTGGACATCTTAAAGCCCACTCGGATGGACAAGTATAGGACTTGAATGGGCAATTATGGGACTCCATAGGGTCATAAAAAACACAACTTTTGATCATTTTGACGACTCCATGACTTGCTAACGCCAACATCTAGTTGTCCAGTAATCCAGGTTGGAACTCAAACCTACAGATGAGACCATAGAGCTGATTGTCACCAGAAATTTAACTAATAGTCCAAGAGTAGCTAAAATTATTGACCACTTGCTGCTTACCCCTAGTAGAGACTCAATTTGACTACTTGAATTAATCATCCATCAGACCACCTATCAAAATCCATGAGGAACCCAAAATCGATGGTTAGGAGTAAGCCCTAGGAGTAAACCCGATTCATGCAAAAGAGCTGCAAATGCATGAAACTAATTGGTAAAAGTGTGGATGTGATTGATTTCAACAAAGATTACACCCTGCATCGTAGACACTTAGGTGCAAGTGAAAATTGGAAAGCTTGATTTCACACAACTCACATCGACTCGCACCGCTCAAGCGTGTAAGTGTGTATACACTTGCAGATTGGTTGGATTAACAATGAATATACTAAATGAGATTAAGCTAAGCAATGAATCCACCAATAGGAGTACAACCCCAAAAATCAAATGAGTGACCCATGACACCAGAGACAAAGGTCTAAGGAAGATAGAACCATCAGATCACAAAGGGAAGGAAGGGCTAACTTGAGACACATCTTTAGCAGGCCTAGTCAACCTCATAGAGATACTAGTGGGTCAAGAGATGACTACATGCAAGTACCAACTCGAACAAGAATAACCTCAACATTGACCTTGACCTTAACATAGTAAGGTACCCAAATGACATCTGGTCACTTATCACATAGTATGACCAACAAACAAGGATAACACATCATGGAAGACTTGCAGCCAATATCCGTTCTTGAGAAGGAGAGAAGGCTAGGAAGGATTGCACTGCAATGTATAGTGAGCTATAACCAAGAGCAACAAGCTTAGATGTCATGCTAGGAGAGAGAGAGCTCAAGGAGGTCCATAGATCCTAGTCATCAAAAGTAGAAATAGAGCATAAGAAAATGCCGAATAGAGAGAGAGCCTTGGAAATAGATCTTATAGTGAGCGAATTGCTCATGGAGCGATTACTAGACAACACTAGTGTCAAGCAAAGTGGATCAGCCTTGGCAGCATCATTGCTAACTAGGTTGAGGGTCACCCCAAATACCAAGAGCCAAATAAAGATACCCATAGTTTCCAAGCAACTCAACAAATATCAAGTAGGCAATGACCCCTACAGCCTTGTCAAGCAGTTTGAGCAAGTATGCGAGGCTAACAACCCCATGGATCCCACTCAACAAGCACAAGCATTTGGTCTTTGCTTAGGAGACAAGGGACAAACTTGGTTTACCAATCTAGATAATACCGAATGCAATAATCTCAACATTCTAAAGGATCTCTTCATCAAGAGATTCTCGGGGGTAGGATACTCCAATAACCTCATTGTTAAGTTGATGAATGTTAGCCAAAAAGATAGAGGACATACAAAACTACGTCACTCACATGAGAAATCTCTACAAAAGGATACTTCCAACAGCTGAGTGACCTAATGAGAGAGTGATCTTCACTATATTCACCATCAACGGGATCCACAATGAAGAACTCTATAAGCCCTTAGCAAGCAACTCAAACCTACAAAGGGATGTGCTGGCAAGAGTCTTTGAGAAGGCTATATGAGTGGATGAATTTATCAGAGAGGGAAGCTCTAGGGCTATGCAACAAGAGAACAATACGTTTAGAAATGGTGAGAGAATCATAGCACTTAGTGAATGATCAACCCCTAGCAAGCAAGATAAAGGAAAAAATATCGACCAAACCCAAGTGATAGCTAATCTAAAGTGAGAGGTGACTAGACAATAGAAGTCATTGTGAAGGCCAATGAGACCTCACATGCAATGTGTGCATTGTGGAGGGAACCTCCTACCATTTGAGTGTCTTGACCCTAGGTCTTGGCCTTGTGCCAACTATAAAAGATTAGAGCATGATGCTATTCTGCATTGTTGATTTCCAAGATGATTGCCATGCTAGTAACCCTATGCTCAACCATATTATCTAGGTGTTAGGTAGCCTAACTTTGGAATATGAGTCCCTTTAGCACTACCTGCACCCAACAATTCAAAGCCACTACTTGCTCCAAGGATTGACATCAACCCAACACAAATCCCTAGACCACCATGACCTATAGTGATGCATCCACCAAGCGATGCTCAAGTGCACTTTGTAGAGGAACCACTGGAGGAAGACTCATACATGAACCCTTATGTCTCTTATGATGAGGAGGGTAATCCCACACTGATGGACTTTAGGCATGTCCTGGTCATGGCTTTAGGCACAGGGAGAGGTAGACGCCTAGGAGGAGGTCAGAATCATGAGTCCATAGCATGTTGGATGTGTGGCCATCCAAATCATATCTCATCCTGCTACCCTAAAAAGGAGAAAAGCAAATAGAGAGAAGACCAACTTGAGGTGTCTTGAATGTAGAGTCACACACCTATTTGCCAATTGCCCTAGGTGAAAACCCTCCACTAGTTTAGCAATCATGCCATCTGTGCCACTAGATTCTTTTGTGTTGAGTCACCTGACAACAATGTCATACCCATCCCTATAAGTGTCATGATATGAACTCAAATAAAGCATGCCGGTATTTCATTACATGGACCTAGCAACCTAGATGCTATCTCTATAGTGTAAAAAGAGCTCACAAAGGAAAAAAAAGAGGACTGATGCAATAATAACACTCACAATAGAGAGAACGACCACTTTAACAAAGGAAAAGTAGGTTACTAATGCAAAAGTAGAAACATATGCCCCTAAGATGAGGGAAAAGGGAAGTGCTAAGGTTGGAGAGCACCCTCACCCCAACCATCAACAACTGAAGGGGGTTGATAAGGTCAAAGAATGGATAAAAGAAGCATAAGCTCACTTGCAAGATGTTGAGCCTATCACTGAGGACGAGATTAATGAACTCTCAACCATGAGCCCACTAGTCTTTCCCATGTACTTGAGACTAGGAGAGGCAACATCACCACACATGCACAACTGCATAGCAAAACGTGGATGCCATGAATGAAAAAACTACCCAGGAGCATTAATAGGAAGTCCATGAAGCAAAGAAGGGAAAGGCAATTTGCAATTTGCTCACTATACTTATATAAACTCCTATAACATTGCCACTAGGAGAATTACTTAGGCAAAACCCTGCACAGTGGCAAGTGTTGAAGCAACGGGTAGAATGACTAGATAGATATGAGCCGCAATGTTGAGATATCGAGCTCCACTCGTGATACGCCAGGGTGACCGTTGTATATTTATGTCACCGACTTGTCAGTTGCAGATGCGGTTGGTACACCGCCCATGAATAATAGCTACATGATAGCTATCCTTATCTACTCTAGTTCGTGGCTCAGTTAGTATGCCACCTTAGTTAGTTGAGTTTGGTTTGAGACCCATATATAGGGTTCTTCTATTTCTTTGTACTTGAGTTCTTTTGGCTTACACAACTAAGAAGAGGAAAACTGTTTTCAGCCTCCACCCTTGTGTGTCTTCCCCCATTGTGCAAGCAAGAAAGCTTCAAGCGAGACTCCTTCCTTCTCTCCCACAATCTTGACATGGTATCAGAGCCTTGTTCGTGGTAAGGAGCTCAAGAAAGCAAGCCAAGCTCACGGTGGTCTGGTAAGAGGAGCAGTGTTGCTTTCATTTCCTGTTTTGGGAGCAGATCTCTGCAGGTAGCACAGCCGGAAATTGCAGGAGTGCATTGTCTCAGGTTGAGACGCCCTTCGCGGTGAAGCAAGAGGGCAGTATATGCTGCGGGAGAGGGCTTTAGCCCTTGGCGACCTTGTTTTTTTGATTTGAGGCCATTTCAGGGCCTGTTTTGCAGACGGAAGTTTTCTGCACGCACTCAAGAAAAGGCTCAGTTTTATGCTGTGCGACCACTGTTCTACAGGTCGGTGAAAAGTTACTGTAGAAATTGCATCGTATGCTTGTGCGCAGAGACATTGGGAGTTTCAGAATCATCCTTGGTTCCTGTTTATGCAAAATCGTCACTAGGAAGTGACTGTGTGGTCAAATACCACTTTCGCCAGTTTTGTAGATTTGCCCTTGTGAGGGTGAAGCTGTGTTTTTTGCAGTGACAGAATTTCTTGGAGTATTCTGTAATGGCGTCTGATTCTCTTTCACAGATTGTCACTGAAAAGCTTGACAAGAACAACTTCCAGGCATGGAAGTTTAGAATGACGAATTTCCTTATGGGAAAAGGATATTGGGAATTTGTTGCAGGAAATGAAGAAGAACCAGTTCTTCCTGATGTTCCCAATCAACAACAAATGCAGGCATTTAAAACATGGCATGAGAGAGCCAGGAAAGTTATGTATTGGCTGTCTATCAGTATTTCAGACTCTATGATTGTGCATATTCAGGATGCAAGTACGCCAAAGGAGGCATGGGATACTTTGTCAAAAATGTATAGCACAAATACGCAAGCCAGGAAAATGCAGCTCAAGCAAGAGTTGCATAATGTGCAAAGAGAAAGTATGAGCATCAACGACTACCACATGAAGGTGAAGAAGATTGCAGATGCACTTGCTTCCATTGGGTCGCCAGTGGAAGATGATGATTTAGTTTCCGTGACCTTGAATGGTCTAGGAAAGGATTATGCACAGTTTCGGACATCCATTTCAGTTCGTGAAAGATTTCCTGATTTTGAGGAGTTGATTGCTCTTCTAATTTCTGAGGAACAGAGAAATGGTGGTGCATCTTCTTCAGGAGGAACTTCAAAAGAAGCTGTCTTCTACTCAAATGCTGGAAGAGGTAGAGGCAGAGGTAGAGGAGGCCGATTTGGAGGCCGTGGCAGAAATCAGAATATGCAGCAAACTCAAGAAAACCAGTCCTATGGAGGAGGACGTGGTAACTCTAGAGGCAGGGGGAGCCAAAGAGGTCGTGGTGGATGGCAAAAAGGTCAAAATGCAAACAGTAATGTTGAATGCTACTACTGTGGTAAAATGGGTCATATGGCTAAAGACTGCTATAAAAAGCAGAATGACATCATGAATGGAAAACTGCAACAAGGGAATTATGCATCTTCTAGTAGACAGGGTGATGACAGAAATGAGCATTTGTTCATGGTGCAGCACATGAACAATTCTATGACAAGTGCAGAAGAAAGCAATGATGTATGGTATGTTGACTCAGGTGCATCAAACCACATGACAGGTCATGCAGAATGGATGGAGGATGCAAGGAAAATGGAAAAACCAGGATTTGTGGAGACTGGTGATGATACTGCACATCCTATTGTGCAGATTGGAAAAATTCCCTTGTCTATGCAGGGTGGGAAAAAGAAATACCTGTCCGATGTATTTCATGTCCCGAATATCACCAAGAATCTGGTTTCAGTTGGTCAAATGGTTGAACAGGGCTTGCAGGTCAGATTTAATCCTCATGGATGCTTTGTTGAGGATATGAAAAATAAAGGTCGCTTGATAGCAAAAGGAAAGAAGAAGGGCAGAATGTTTACATTGGATGCAGACATGTCTGAATTGAGTGCAGCAATGTTTGCACATGGGACCGGTGTAGTTGCAGATATTGATATCTGGCATAAACGCATTGGTCATGTTAATGTACAGCGACTTAAATCAATGCAGGCCCAAAATATTGTTGCAGGATTGCCCAAATTCAAGGTTGCAGAAATGCATAAGGTATGTGAAGCCTGTCAGTTTGGAAAACAGGCAAGGAAACCATTTCCTAGACATGTTCAAGAGAGTGAGAAGCCATTGGAATTAATTCACTCTGATGTGTGGACAACTAAAGCTGCATCTCTTGGAGGCTGTCATTATTTTGTCAGTTTTATTGATGACTATAGCAGAAAAGTTTGGGTGTATTTTATGAAAAAGAAAAGTGAAGTTTTTGGGCATTTCAAAACTCTTAAAGCTATGGTTGAAAAAGAAACAGGCTTGCAGATAAAATGCCTAAGGTCAGATGGAGGGGGAGAGTACCTCTCAAATGAGTTTGCAAAGTTCTTGCAGGAGCATGGCATAAAGCAGCAATATTCATGCAGTTATACCCCACAACAAAATGGAATTGCAGAAAGGAAAAACAGGCATATTGGAGAGGTATCTCGTGCCATGCTCAATGAAAAAGACTTGCCAGATTTTTATTGGGCTGAAGCAGTTGCTACAGCAGTCTACATAATGAACAGGACTCCCACTGCAGCAATACATGGAATGACTCCAGAGGAGAGGTATACTGGTAGGAAACCAGATATTTCTCATTTGAAAATTTTTGGTTGCATTGCCTATGTACATGTGCCAGATGAGCTGAGATCCAAGTTGGATCCAAAAGCTGAGAAGTGCATCTTTATTGGTTACTCTCTGCAGCAAAAAGGGTATAGATGCTATAACCCTTCTACTCGTAAGTTTACGGTGAGCAGAGATGTTGTTTTTGATGAGATGAGTAGCTGGTATAAACCAGTAAATGTGATTGATGATGAAGATGCACAAAATGGTAATGCTACACAGAATTCACAGCAGCAGTCACAAAATATTAGTGGACCTGGAGCGTCCTCTAGCAGTGGTTCACATTCTTCGCCATGGACAGGCAGATTGAGATCAGGAGAATCTTCTCAAAGCAATGCAGATAGTGGTATGCAGGTATCACGAAAAGGAAAAGAGAAGGTTGATCAGCCCATGTTTGATGTGAATGCAGGTCACTCTTATGTGGATGGTGAATCCAGTGGCTCAGAACAGAGCATTGATGATGAGTTGGGTATTCCTTCTATTGTTACACCTGGAGTAAGGAAGACCAGGGATGTTTTGAGAGCACCTGGGAGTGAACCTACTTTGCGCAGGTCTACAAGAGCTAGGTATCCTGTGGATAGGCTGAAATATGATGGATTTACAGCCATTCACTATGCATATATGGTCAAAGTGATACAGGAACCAGAACCCACATCTTTTGAGCAAGCCATGGGAAAAGAAAAATGGGAGAAAGCCATGGATGAAGAAATGGATGCCTTGGAAGCAAATGCTACATGGGAGTTAGTACCTTTGCCTAAAGGTAAGAATGCAATTGGCTGTAAGTGGGTTTATAAGGTGAAGCACAATGCTGATGGTTCTGTGAACAGATACAAGGCAAGATTAGTAGTCAAGGGGTATGCACAAACATATGGCATTGACTATGAAGAAACATTTAGTCCGGTTGCAAGAATGGCAACCGTAAGAGCAGTCATTGCTATGGCTGCATCAAAGGGATGGTCTTTACATCAGATGGATGTAAAGAATGCCTTCTTGCATGGTGATTTGCAAGAAGAGGTCTATATGGAGCAGCCACCAGGTTATGTGCATGCTGTTCATCCTGAGTTTGTTTGCAGGTTGAAGAAAGCCTTGTATGGCTTGAAGCAAGCACCTAGAGCATGGTCTGACAAGATAGGACAGTATCTTGTCACTATTGGCTTTCAGATTTCCAAGGCAGATTTCTCACTTTATGTGAGAAAAACAGAGAAAGGTATTATGCTACTTGTCATTTATGTTGATGATTTGATTATGACAGGTGACAGTGATGAAGATATCCTTCATGTGAAAATGCTATTGAAGCAGAAGTTTGAGATGAAGGATTTGGGAGAGCTGCGTTATTTCTTGGGCATTGAGGTGATTAGATCACCAAGTGGGATACAGCTCTTGCAGAGGCAGTATGGATTGGACATGCTGTCCAAATATGGGATGACAGGCTGTAAGCCTATTTCAGTTCCTTTGGAGCAAAATGTGAAGCTGAGCACAGATGCAGGTGAGCTTCTAGAAGACCCTACTATGTACAGACGCATAGTAGGAAGTTTGATTTATATGACTATTACCAGGCCAGATTTGAGCTATGCTGTTGGATTGGTAAGTCAGTTTATGCAGGCTCCAAGGAAACCACATTTGGATGCGGCTAGACGCATACTTAGGTATGTGAAGTCCACATTGCAGTATGGACTATTTTATGAGACTGGGGTTCAGATACAGTTGCATGGATACACTGATGCTGATTGGGCTGGTAGTATTTCTGATAGACGATCTACCAGTGGATATGTGTTCTCTTTTGGGAGTGCTGCAGTCACTTGGAGCAGCAAGAAACAGCCTACAGTTGCCTTGTCGAGCACAGAGGCTGAGTACAGGGGTGCAGCAATGGCTGCATGTGAGGTAGCTTGGTTGCATAAGCTACTTTATGATATGCATCAGTCTACAGATGGGCCAGTTGTCATTTATTGTGACAACATGAGTAGTATACACTTGGCAAATAACCCAGTCTATCATGCTAGAACAAAGCACATTGAGGTGCATTATCACTATGTGCGAGAGAGAGTTTTACTAGGTCTTATTGATCTAGTTTATGTCAGCACAGAGGATCAGGTAGCTGACATATTCACGAAGGCATTGGGCGTAGAGAAGCTGCGCAAGTTCAGAGACCTGCTTGGTGTGCAGGAATTGGGATTGAGCTCGAGGGGGAGTGTTGAGATATCGAGCTCCACTCGTGATACGCCAGGGTGACCGTTGTATATTTATGTCACCGACTTGTCAGTTGCAGACGCGGTTGGTACACCGCCCATGAATAATAGCTACATGATAGCTATCCTTATCTACTCTAGTTCGTGGCTCAGTTAGTATGCCACCTTAGTTAGTTGAGTTTGGTTTGAGACCCATATATAGGGTTCTTCTATTTCTTTGTACTTGAGTTCTTTTGGCTTACACAACTAAGAAGAGGAAAACTGTTTTCAGCCTCCACCCTTGTGTGTCTTCCCCCATTGTGCAAGCAAGAAAGCTTCAAGCGAGACTCCTTCCTTCTCTCCCACAATCTTGACACGCAAGACTTGCCTAATCGTGATGTTATGATGCACATACCAAGCCTAACATTGAACCCAATGTTTAAGTTCCTAACTGGATGCCTTTTGGGAAGGCACTAAGATTCATGTAGTCTTACTTGTCATTGCTCTAGGAAATACAACACAAAAGGGGATAGTAGACACAGGGGGCAAATGGATCCTGAAGGATTGGCCTTTAAAGATAACAAGAATTCAATTCTCTATGAACTTCATAGTCATGAAGGGAGTGGATTTACGATATCTTGCTAGGCAAACCTTGGATGAGGAGTGCTCGAGTGATAGAGAATTGGAGTAATGGCCTAATATTCCTAGGCAATAGATCAAAAGAAGTTTGAGTATAGATGGACACTTGGAAAACCTCATCAATGGAACTAGATTCCATCTTTGCTATGCTGAAAGGTAACTCAAAAGCCAGAAGCAATTATGGACCTCTAACTAAGTACATTCCTTGTCCTAAGGATAAGCACAATTGGGTACATGTGTTGGCAATGATTGATTTGCCATTCTTAGATGATGAGGATGAATATAAGCAAGTTGTAGACTCAACTAGTAAACCCAAGAAAGCTACAACTTCTTACTTATCCACAGTGCCCCTATGCATGATGGCTAGGAGTTCCATCAACTGACCAACACCAATCACTTATCATGTCTCAACTAACAAATTGTAACTCTATAGAATCCTTGAGTACCTATCAAGTAAGCTAGTTGGCAACCCAGTTGCAAACCTAAAGTCCCTCAAGGATCTCATGGAGAGTAAGGAGTGGCAATGGACTAAGATGCATGACTTAAATATGTCAGTTGTACAACTAGGCTCTCATTACATGTGAGAAAAAACTTGAGGACATGAACCATGAAAACACTGCATAGTAGTCTGAATATGAGGATTCTGATAATGAGTACGAAGACTATTATTCCATCAGTGAGGAAAGAGAAGAGAAAATGGAGACCACAGAATATAACATGGATGGAAGAGTAATTGAGGAAATCAGAGCTAACTCTAAACCCCAATAGGTTAATGCTTTTAGAGTGAATCAATGTAGATTTTGACCAAACTTGGCTAGAATGCCAAGAGGTGGTAGATTATGAGCAAGTAGAATTAGTCCAACCTGGCAGCACATCATTATTTAGAGTGGAGTCACTACAACCACTAGGGGTGATAGCCTTTTCCAGTGAGGATTGTGAGTACAACTCCAAGTCAGAGCTAAGCTCTAATAGCGACCGCAAAATGCCTCAATCACCTAGGACCAAATGC
Source organism: Lygodium microphyllum (assembly GCF_053477565.2). NCBI lineage: Eukaryota > Viridiplantae > Streptophyta > Polypodiopsida > Schizaeales > Lygodiaceae > Lygodium > Lygodium microphyllum. The sequence goes on from NC_141147.1 coordinate 84,023,123, forward strand.
ACCAAGGGGGACCTCCCAATCCACCTAAGGCACAAGAGGCTCAAGGAAGAGAGAAGGAAATAGTGAACATCTTTTGAAAAGCTAACCGGTAAAAGAAACCCTTGGATTTGCCCAAGCGCTTCACAAAGTTTAAGAAGGGCGATTGAATAGTGGTGTTAGTAGGATCCAAGTGGAAAGGCTAGGCAAGTGAACCCATTGAAGGACTAGCCAAAGTTAAGGAAGTCAACTTAGCAATTCTGGAAACATTGGCCAAGCATGTGGCATCAACCATAGATATCAATGTATCATCCCAAGTAGCCAGGAAGCATCAACAGCCAATATGCATATGCTTTCACTGATAAAATAGCCTTTATCCCTGCTTATTATAGTAGTAAAAATGATAGTAAAACTAAGCCAAATATGGGTCTCAAATCAGTCCAAAAGCATTCCAATGCATTGGCCAAACATTCCCCATGTGTCCAGCATGAAATGAGCATCTCGGGAGTATCACATAAGCCAAGAGCATGACATTTTCCAAAAAAATAGCATTCAGCCCTATTATGACAGCACTGATATATATGAGAAAACTGAGCTAAAAGAGTGCTCAAATTAGTCCAATAATATCTCAAACCAATGACATATGATCCCAAAGTATCTGGTAACAAAACATAGGTATATGGATATCCCGAGAAGCATATACGAGCTCCAAACATTAAAGATATGGATGTCCCTATTTTATGACAACATTCTTCCCTATTTGCACATTTAATAGCTAAAGCTCAATGACATCAACGCCAATGCTCAATGTTAATGGTCAATACCAAGAGGAGTGGTCAACAATACCAAAGTCATTATCGGGGAGTGGTTGAGCAAGCACAAGTTCTTGAAAATGGCCACAACTAAAAAAACGTTTTTGTATTCTAGCCTTGAATATTGAGCTAAATACTCCCTAAAATAAGCTCAATGTAGGCTCAAGAATGCCCTTAGATAGCCCCAACAGGTCCTAAGAAGTCCTAGAGCAGTGAGAGCTAAATATGAACCTTAAGAGGTGGAGCTATGGCTGCCAATGGTGAAAGCTTGCTATAGGTAACTTGAATGAGAGCTAAAGCAATGCTGGATTGAGCTCAAGCTCACAAAGAAGAAGGACCTGATACTAGTTGAAGATAGAATCCCAAGTGGAAGCACGAGCAAGCAAAATCAAGAGAGGTGTGAGCTATGGTGGATGGAGCAAGAGAGCAAGAGAGAGAGTATCAAGATGTGGGGACTCCAACAATCACAATGTGTGACTGGCCTTTCCTTTATTCAAATTTCACTAAAAGAATAAATAATGAAGTGATAGTGATGGGCGCTTGCCACATGTAGTGTACAAGTGGTGCACAGATCGGATGCTGTATGCTCGCATAGTGAACGCGGGAAGGTCCCCAAGAACAAAAGAACTCTACTTTTTGCACAAACTCAAGGTAGAAAGCATGCACGACATGAAGAAGAGACCAATTGGGTGCAATCTCCCCCCATGCCTTGTGTGAGCGCTCCACAAAGCATGTATTTTATGTATTAATCATCTTCAAGCTCAAATAATAGCCCAAATTACAAAATAGCACGCTTTTGGATTTTGAGTTTGCTTTAGCACAAAATAGAAATAAAGCTAATGGGCGGGCGCCCAAAGAGTCAGGCATATCCAATACAATATCCAAATACAAATATCATAATTGTTCGCCCATGCGCATACAAAATAATAAATAAATATCCAACGCCTTAATAAATAGGCGCGACCAAATATAGGCGCCATGCCTAAGGTATGCGCCCATCAAAATATAAGTAATAACTTGAATACACGCTATCCTCCAATGCTTTCCTCCGCCACTGCTGCTATCTCTATACATCAACTGAAGCATTCACAATCATTAGTAAAATAATACAATTAAACCGACAAAAGTGAATACCTAGCAGTCTTCAGCTACATAAATAAATCAACTGGTTAGAAATCAATCCTAACCTTAATTTATCACGAGTGTGCACTCTAAACTCATAAACGTTTATTAATTTAATATGTATTTTGTGGAATCACCCGCTATGGAATCACCCATGTACACACTAAATTAATGAAACACCCGAAAAGGATAAGCGTCCCCATCAACTTCTCACACAAAGAATCCACTTTGTGTATGAGCCCGGGTCAACAAAGTTTATGGAATCCACCGTAAAACCTCACGGAATCCACCATGAAATATGCCTCCTCACATCAACAAGTGCGGGTACTTGCATCTAAGAGGCTTTCTAGTAGCCATAGGTTGGCAAGCACATTATCCCTTAATCACTTTATAGAAACTTGCCAGGTCTTGTTAGCTCATACTTATTCCTAGGCACTAGATAAGGTATCTCCTTAGTTAACTTGTGCCCTAGGGGGTTCACTATAGATGTTGTATGGTATCACGTGAGTGTAAGGGAGGGGGGTTTTTGGAAGGGGACACTTAAGCGTATAAATTAGAGGTAGACCCCTCTTAATTTCCTATATTGAACTTAAATTTAAGGAGGGGATAGAGGGAAAAAAGAAGGGGGGGATCCATTTGATCACCTCTCTCCATAGATTGGTTTCTCCATGGCATACAAGAGACCTTGACAAGTATGGTTAAAACCCTAAACCCTCACATAGCGAGGCTATTGAAATAATCATAGTGTGGGAGGGGGGAAGTTGGAACTCTCCCATGGTTTTGGTAGAGAGATTCAACTCCTCTTCTTCCAAAGAGAGCTTGGTGTCCGCTTGGTGTAGTCAATTTAAGTATAAAGGGGTTCGATTCCCCTACTCTCTCTCCTCATGCGGTAAGGGGACATGGGTGCTCAAAAACATTGCGACACATACTTCGATGGTATCCAAGTACTACTACATAAATCACTTTGTGATATGACCATTTTGATAATTTTAATTGCTTAGGATAATTCCAACTTTTAAAAAGAAAGTTAGTATATGTTCTATGAAGACTTACATTTAAGAAAGGGGATACGTAAAAATTTATACATGTATATATCTTATAAAATTAAATAGGGGGATATATTAGTCTTACAAGCTTCATAAATAGGGATTTTTTAAAAGTCCTTGCACGCAGGTGACATGTCTTCTTTACTATGAGTGAACCCCTTGTGACTTGTGCATTATGCTCAACATATGTGAGGGTACTCTCTCTACTTCATCATTGATGTCTAAATTATTTCTCATTGTGAGTTGTGCATTGTGTGCTCTCATTTGCATACCTTGTGCTTAATCTATTGCTTGCTACTTTGTAGCTAAATTATTGTTGAATCATGTTCTCATCCTCAAGGGAGAGAACATACTTGTTTACTATATTTGGATGTGAGGTCTGGCCTTTGTGTGCTACAAGGATTTGTAATATGAAATCTAAGTCCACAAGAAAGGTCTTCCAAGGTATCATTTCTACTCTCACTACTTCCTTCCTAATCTTTAAGAACACTACTCCATTGTTCCAAATATCCTATTAAAATATGCACATCCATGGTATTTCCAACTACAAGTTGTAATTAGCAACTTTCATTAGAATTTTACACCAAAAATAGTTATTGTCCAATCTTTTAGTAGTCATGTATGCTTAATGCTTAGACTTTTTGGTCAACTATTAGGTTAAAGTGTATATTCTTGATAGATGGATTGCCTCACTTTTGTAGACTTACATCACTCCATGAGCTAACTATAGAAACATTGCATGATGCTCATCCCCTTTCCAAAAGGTGCTAGCTCCTAAATCTCCCAAGGTTTTACCATTCTATTTCGTTTTCACTTTCTATATGTATGGCTTTCACCATTGGCATAAAACAAAATTTTATATATCTCATTCAAGTTACCCTTGACTGAGTTACCTACAGCAAGGTTTCACCATACATATATTTCATTCTATTTCATTTTGTTTTATGCATCGTTGACTGCGTATTAGGCCAAATTTTATATATTGGTGATATCTATCAAGGTTTGCAAATTTTCAATTGTATGGAAGGAGTTGTACTTGCATTTTTGGCATTGGGTAAATATATCTTTTTGAATGAATTGTTTTTCTTCTGTTCTTCAAGAATGAAATCTCTTATTTACATTCTTTTTGTTATATCAAGGAGCATCCGTTGTTACGGTTTGGGAAATGTTGTGTCTCTTTTCTTCATTTGCGCTCCAATGATAATATTTAAGGATTTTGATACTTCCTTGAACTCAAAAGCACTAAGGGCATCATTATTTTGCTAGTTGATGCTTTCCATTTAGGGAACTTTTGATACGTATGCATAATACCACACTTAAGGTACCTTTGGTCCACTTTGTTAACTTTTTTTAACTAAGTATTGCTTCTTCGAGTATCTAGAGGCTAGGTGGCTAGGTTGGTAGCAATGGTAGCAAGTCATCTCCTCCTCAAGTTATCCCATATGTCTTTCACATCTTCATTCAGTAAGCATTATAAAAATGAGTATGTAGTCCATGAGAACAATGCTCCATTCCTCATTGTAAGTTATATGCAAATTGATATATATGTCTTTTTCACTAGGCTATTTGATTTAGTGGGCTAGAACTTCACTTAGAGCATGTGTAATGTGTTGTCTCAAAGTTCTTGATGTGTTTGAAGATCAATATCTATCCTTGGGATGTCTGATGTAACCTCTAGTGGCTCTAGAAGTTCTCAAGGAGCTCCTCTTCCATAAATTGTACCTCAATAATGGTGTTAGGATTGTTATGATAAGGCATGCATCATTGGTCTCTATGAGACTATGAGTAGCATCTTCATGTCCATATCTACCACAATTAGCACATAGCCTCATGCTCCTACATTCAAGACACTTTGAAGGCAAGTTGTTACCATCATGACAAACATGCACGACTTTGCCTATAAGTAGGTTTAGGTTTTAAGCTCTCAACTAGCTTGATTAGCTCTTGATTTTTCTACCTGAGAGTAGCCATCACCTAGGAAAACCTAGAATCTTTTGCACTTATTCTATCTCCCTAGACTATAGTTCTAGAACTTGGGATTATTTATCTATGCTTATTTCGTTATGTGTGTTGCCTTATATTACTACCTTATCAAAAAGGCCTATTTAAGTTGCCTCTATCTAGTCTAGAATCACTAGTTGTGGACTTATATAACTACTTATCTTGGATTCCAATTATGAAAGGCTTTGAAAAAGTTTTTTGTGAGATTATTTGGTTGAATGTATTCTTTTGACCTAGTCTTGGATTTCATATATGTAGTTGTAGGTCAACTCTCCATCTCCATATTTTGTGTTCATGAGTTTGATTATAAGGTTATCTCCATAGCTAGCTTTAGAGAGTTTCTTGATAAAGATGTCCTTTAGTATTCTACCTTTCTCCTAACGTGTAGGCTGAAGTTATGAGTCTTCTTATCTTTGTCCATGAGGTTGTTAGTGTCACACATTTGCTTGAATTGCTCTATGATGTCTTAGAAGTCATCATCCAATCCATACATGCCTACTTCTTTGCCATTAAATTGATTTTGGCTTACAACTTTGAAACAATTTTCACTTTTAAAGTTTCCTAAGCTGAATAGCTACCATTCTAGCACTAGCTTTTGTACCTAAGTTATTGTTCGATGTTTGTTTTTAAATGAGATCCATGTTGAAATACATACCAACCACTCAGACATTGGGCATCAAGTTCCTAATGCTCTACATCTCATTTACTTCCTTCTAGATGGATCCTTGATCAGCAGTCCTTCCTATTGAAATGTTTGCAATCACACCTACTTTAGTCCCTTTGTGAGGGACAGTGAGGGCTCATGACCAGAATCCTATATGCATAGGTGGAGAAAGTACCACCACTCAAATCCTATAAAGCATTGTACTTGCACGCTTTTTCTAATGCAATGATAGTACTCTTTTCTTTTCAGTAAAGTGTCATGTCACTGTCAATACACAAGATTGTGTTTATGAGTCCAAGTCTCAATCTTGGAACTGAAGGATGGATTTTAGGCCCCAGAACATGCCTAAAAATAGGAGAAAAATATGGAAATGCGCGGGAAAATGCTCAACCACGAAGGCGGCAGTTCGAGCGAGAACGATTTTAAGCGTCAAGTACTTGACGGGCGCCCGTACGACACTCCGAGAATTTTTCATAATTTTTTCGTGCACCCATGCCAGTCAGTGAAGCTGCAGGCCTGTCCGGAATGTTGAGACGAGCTCACAGAAATTTTCAGAACGCAGTTTGGAGTTCGCACGCGAGAGTTGGCCCGAAACCGACCGGGGTGCCCAAGAGGGGGCCCAAAATTGAAATTTCAAAAGGTGCAAGAGAGGGGGGGTGACCTTTGGCACCCCCCCCTTCAAAAAATCGTGGATATGGAGGGGGGGCGGCGGCTGAAAACAGCCGCCGAAAAAAACGCGACCCCCCCCCCCCCCCCCCAATCGATTGCAGGGCTTGCAAAGAAGCCATAGTGATGAACCTCCAGGCCTGGTCAAAGCATCATGCCGAGTGAATCGCCGGTCTCCGCTCCCGCAATGGTGGACTGGTTGGAGAGAGAGAAAATCAGTCTTTCTCTCTCCTCTCTCTCTCTCTCCTCTTAGCCCCCGTTCGTGCTTGAAGGAATAGAGTGGAGATGGACGGCCGGATGGATGCCGATTCTTGACGGGATGAAAGAGCAATGCAAAACCATTGTAGATTGCTGATTCCAAGCAGAATTCATGGCTGGAAATCAATCGTGGGACGTGCCAAATTTAATGGAAAAACCCGCAAGACACGGTAATAATTGTTTTTACAAAGAAAATGGTCTTTTGATGCAAATTTGGTTGATAAAAATGTGTTCATATGGATTGAGGTTTGAGTATGTCGTGCTTTGAGTTGGTTTCTAGCTGTTCGTCATTTAAAAATCAGGAAAACATGTGTGGATTAGCAGAAAATAGGGAACTGAGACACGAAAAACCATAAAAATGAAGGAACATAGGGTTTTTGGGCTAAAAATGATGCAATAAATTAATCCACACCTACTAAAATTTCTGTTTCTGCTGAAATGAACTAAGGGCCACAGCCCACCAACTGGTTTTCATTTTCAAAAATTTAAAAAAATACAAGAAAATGGCGGAAAAATGATAAAAACACCATGAAAAATAGGGGAAAAATACATTTGGGGCTACGAAAAATATAGAAAAATAGGAATTATGTTTGTTGATGTATAGCAAGGCTGGGGCATGAAGTTATGCTTCAGTTCAGCCTTGTTTATATGTTTTAGTGCGTGTTTCCTTCCTTTCTCCACATAAAATGACAAGGAAACCCTAAAAGAAATGAATGCAATGATGCACTATCAACGGGGGAGGGTAGAGTTGTGGAAAAAATGGTTAAATGCCGCTGAGCACGAGGGATAATTTGCTGATTTTATATGCATTGCATCTAGGACGGAATAATAATGATAAAAATTAAAACCTAGTAGCACGAAGATCACTTCGGTGCTAGGTGTTGCAGCGAAGCATAAAGCGGTTAGAAAGAAAAGCATGAAAGAGATGTTTTGCACTTGCACGCTGCTGGTTTTTTCAAATGTTTGAGCACTAGGCATCCACCTCTTTGCATGATCATTTAGAGGAAATTAAAAGTATTAGAGTCAGCTCCTGGATACGCATAGCAATTGTTTTCAGTAGGCCTTTGACCCACCGTTGAGAGCGTGAGGTTCCTATGCTGTAGGCTAGTCGTGGGATCATAAAGGGGAAGTCAAGTAAGGACAATGGTACATTCCTGGATACGTTTATTTGGTACCTTGAGCGACGTTTGTGCGAAATGTCTAAATGTTGAGCGGCGCATCGAGGGGCCAATCCCCAAGGTGTAGGAGAGTCGCAGAGGGTTGACGGCATTCAGCCGTAGGAGGAACCCCATGTGTATGTGATTCGAGCCTTTTGGCTATGTGAAAGGGACTCCCTCTGAGGAGAAATATTGGGTTAGGATCAGTTGGACTACAACGTATTACAAACGCAATGTTTAGGAAGGCAGAGATTTTGATAGACGCTCCTGGCCGCGAGGCCGAGGGGTTGTCTTGCGCATAGTGACGAGGTCCGGCTAGCGCATGAGCCAGTGCCGGCCCGTTTTTAGGTCCATCAGTGGTGCGTCTGCCGGGAGCTGCTTAAAAGTGGCGGTTCTCGAATCCTGGTTGTTTAAGGACCAACTAGTAGTTTATGCCAAAGGATACTGAGATTGATCCGTTATTTATTGATAAGCATCGTCTAGCAGAAATCCAAAAGCAAGAAAGAGACGAAAGAGCTAGGCGACGTGCTGAAATTTTTAGGAGATATTCCCCTAAGCGTAGCGGTGCTGAACCCTTACGAGGGATTGGATCTAGTGGTCTTAGGACCACGAGTAGTAAGTTAGGAGAAGGTGGAAGCTCTAGTGCTTCCCTTCCTTCTATAAGCCAGTCCACGTCAAGTACGGGAGGTGTAACCCCACCGGTCTTTATTCCTAGTGCAAATCCAATCCGCGTCATGGCGCAGCCTATTGCAATTCCAGCAGGAACGACGGATTTGCCGGCTCTAGGTTACCCGCTACCCATTTTTAATGGGCTAGTTGAGGAAGATGCGGAACTCCACATTAGGGAGTTTCAAAAGCTGATGTTTAACTGTCGCATTCAAGAGGAAGGACATTTAATGATGTTCTTCAACATGACTCTCAAAGGAAGAGCCGCTATATGGTATCATGGTTTAGAAGCCGGAACCATATTGAACATTGATGCATTTTATGGAGCTTTTCGAAGGGAGTTTGCCCCTGAAAGGGGTGGGCAATATTGGTTGCGTGTACTCAACGTGACTCGCCAAGATCCACACGAGGATATTCGTGCTTAGGCAAAGAAGATCAAAGAGGTTTTCCGTAAGTTGGACACCTCCATTCCTATCCCCGCAGCTGCCCAATTGCAATATTTCCTACATGGGTTGGACTTCAATATCCAATTGCAGTTGAGTAGTGTCCCCTTGGGGGATATTGATACTGCCATTACACGAGCACAAGAGGTGGAATCCCGACTACAAGCAGCCTATGCTTCTCGAGGCAATTCGAACATGGGTTTAGTATTGGGAAACAATATGGCAATAGCCAATGGCAGTAGTGGCCAAGGGATAGCGATGGCTAATCCTAATGGGAGAGGGAACATGATACAGAATGTCCCTTTATTACCAGCTCCCCCTAGCATGTCGATGCCTACGGGCAGTCAAATGGCTCCAAGTAATGGAGGCCAGGCGGTCAATTCTAACACCATGCAGGTAGCCCAACAGCCTGTGCCTAGCTGAATTGTTAGGCCGATGGAGCGACATGGTAATGACCAAGGCTATGAGTCGAGTTCTTCTAATGTTCTTGGCGAGGTTAAGGACATGATGAAGCATTATACCGACATGATTACGGAGCAATATCGACAAATAGCCGTTGACGTCAACTTCCTTAAAAAACAACAAAATTTAATAGGAAGTAGATACCCGGAGGAGGGTGCACCGTCGAGGTTTAGTTGCAAATGGTGTGGTGGGCAGCACTATCCAAGGAATTGCCCAAATTTTAAGTGCGACATTTGCGGAAAATCTGGCCATTTAGCAGCTACTTGCTGGAGTAAGATCAGTTCTTTACAGCGAGGTAGTCGGCAACCAGGGCCTGTTAATCATCGTGCCCAAGGAAATGACTCCCAGCCAGAAAATGGGCCTAAACAAATACTTCAACGACCAAAGACTACAGTGGAGGAGCTACCAAGTGGTAGTGGGGTTAGTTTGATTGAGGCTGTACGCGTTAATGATGCTGAAACCTCTAATCTACGAGCTGTCCTTACAAGAGGTAAAAAGGGTAGAGAAGCCGACATGGATAAGCCTGTCGACGGAAACCCTAAACAAGGTGACAAAGGAACGCAAGTTTTGGATCCTGCCCTAGAAGGGGGACCTTTGAAGCCCGTAGAGAGTAAAGCCGATAAGGAAGCACCAAAGAAGAAGGTGAAAGTTAAGAAAGAGGCAATAAAGCCAGTTCAGCGACCTAAAGAGCGGATGGTTTGGCGTGAAAAGCGAGCTCTATCGAACTATCATGAATTCGATTTGGCGGGCTCTCTTTGCGAAGTCAAACCGGATGTGAATCTTTTATAGCTTATTAAGCTTTCCCCAGGAGTACGCAAGGAATTTAGAAAGATCCTACGTACCGGGTATATCGTAGAACCTTTGGGTATTGCACGAGTTGGTGATGACTGGTTCGAGCATGCTGAGAAGCATTGCCCAAGGGTTGCAGCCTATGTCGATGGGATATTAGTAGATTATGCTATTGTCGACATGGGATCATCGGTCAACATTATGAGTTCTGAACTGATGGAAAGGTTGGGTCTTGCAATCCAGAAAGATACCTCCACAATTCTCAGAATGGCAGATGACAGTTTGAGACAGCCGAAAGGCTGCATTACTAAGGTCCATGTCACTGTTGCAACTGTAGAATGCATGTTGGATTTTAGGGTGATTCGTTTTGCAGGGCGGCCAAGTTACCAAGTATTACTTGGATGACCTTGGATCTTGCAAGCGGACTGCCAAGTAGATATACCCGCCGGTCGATTGATATTCGGCAGAGGTGCCCAGCGTGTGGTGGTTGATGCTTATCCTGAGTCCCCGCAGAGTGAGAGAGCTCCTCTATCTTCTACAGAATTGGAGACATTAGAAGATTTATCTGCTAGTGAGACATCATCGAGTGATGAGTCCAAAGAGGGATCCACCACGGAGGACATCTATCAGATCACTTTGAACGAGCCGATAGAGGGCCAAGAGCGTATAAGAGATGCAGATATTATCGAGCTAGACCTTGGTACGCTTGGTGATTCGCGGCCAATCAAATTAGGCTCTATGCTCAGCACAGCAGAAAGGGAGGACTATGTGGCCTTGATCCAGGAATTCCGTGATATTTTTGCCTGGAGTTATGATGAGTTGAGAGGCATTCCTCCTAGTCTTGCTGTTCATACAATTCCGTTGAAAGAGGGTAGTCGTCCTGTACGGCAGAAAGTAAGGCGTATGCCTTTCGAATTGAGGGACGGGCTGTTTGAGGAGTTAGAGAAGCTTCGAAAATCGGGTTTGATTTTTCCTGTGCAACACACGGAATGGTGTTCGCCAGTTGTGATTAGAAAGAAGAAGAATAATCAGATCCGTTTATGTGTAGACTTTAGGGAGCTGAATAAGCAGACAGTTAAGGACTACTACCCATTACCATTTATTGACCAGATTTTGGATCAATTAGCGGGTAGGGAGATATATTCGTTTATGGATTGCTTTGCAGGATATAACCAAATGGCAATTTCAGAAGAGGACAAGTTGAAAACAACTTTTATCACTGTATTTGGCACTTTTGCTTACCACGTGATGGCTTTTGGTTTATGCAATGCGCCTGGTTCGTGGCAACGAACAGCCGATAAGACATTCGGTGACATATCCCCTGAAGAGTTGAGGGTGTTTATTGATGACTTAGGGGCCGCCACCGTGAGAGAAAGGCAGTTGATCATTTTGAGAAAATGCTTTGAGCGCTGTAGACAATTTTGCATCGCCCTAAACCCACGGAAGTGTGCTTTTGGAGTACCTTATGGGCTATTGCTGGGCCATGTGGTCAGTTCGGTAGGAATTGCGACAGACCCCAATAAGGTCAAAGTTATAGTTGCCATGGGTCCACCACGCACTCCGAAAGAAGTTCATAGCTTTCTGTCTTCGGTTGGTTACTACCGTAGATTCATTAACGCATTAGCAGAAAGAACGTTGCCACTTACAAATTTATTGTCCTTTAGCTGTTCGTTTGTATGGGGTGACCCTTGCAAGGTAGCATTCGAGGACGTGAAACAAGAGCTAGCAAGAGCGCCCGTTTTAAAAGCACCTAAAAGAGGTGAGGTGTTCTATATATTTTCAGCAGCCACCATGTATAGTATCTGCTGCTGTTTAGCCCAATTTTGGGAAGAGAAGTGGTACCACCCGATTGCTTTTGCTAGTCGGAAGCTGGGGGTATCCGAAATCAATTACACCTACATGGAGAAGCTGTGTCTAGCGATGGTCTTTGGGGCCAAGAAGTTCAGGCATTACATTCTCTATGAGAAAGTCGTGCTTTACACGAAGGCGGAGGGACTTCGACTGTTGATGAATAAGTTACAGCCGCCTGATCGTTTAGCGAAGTGGTTGATCACTTTGCAGGAATTTGAGTATGAAATCAAGAGTAAGCCACCAAGGTTGCAAGGCATCGTGGAATGTCTAGTGGACTTTGGGGAGCCGAAAGAATCTGTGGCTGAAGGTAGTGACATGGAGATGATATTTAAAATAGATACGGCATCTATTCCCTCCTGGTATGCTGCAATAACGCATTATTTATCAACAGGAGAGGCGGGATCCAAAATATCTAAGGCTGAGAAAAGGAAAATTAAGCAGCAAGCGTTAAAGTTTGCCTTGATCGCAGGTACATTATATCGGCAAGGGGTTGATGATATCTATCGCCGATGTGTGACGCCTGACGAGGTGCCATTCATTTTGGAAGAGTGCCATGATTCTGCTTGCGGTGGCCATTTTGCTGGACGGCTTACAGCACAAAAGGCTTTAAGAGCAGGTTATTGGTGGCCTACCATCTTCCAGGATGCGTTTGCGTATGTTAAGAGATGCGATATTTGCCAACGGCATGATAATCGAGAGAATAGGAAACGACCACTCACCCCTATCATGGCAATACTTCCATTTGATAAGTGGGGAATAGACTTTGTGGGTCCTATTACTCCGTCATCGACTACGCAAAAGCGGTACATCATTGTAGCAACTGACTACTTCACAAAGTGGTTAGAAGCACGTGCATCAAGGAAAGATGATGCTAAAGAAACTGCTAGTTTCCTTTTAGAGCAGATAATATGCCGGTTTGGTCCACCGAAAGAATTAGTGTCGGACCGCGGAACTCATTTCCTGAATAAGGTGATCAAAGGTTTGACAGAGTTGTGGAACATCAAGCATAACAAGACAACCCCATATAATCCGCAAGCCAATGGGCAAGTCGAAAGTACCAACAAGCAGCTTGTGGGCATCCTGTCCAAAACTGTGTCGGAAAAGAAACGGGATTGGGATAAAAAGTTATACGTGGCAGTGTGGGCCTATAATACGACTTTCAAACGAGCCACTGGCCATACCCCGTTCAAGTTAGTATATGGGGAGGAGTGTGTCTTGCCTTTAGAGATTGAGCTGCCGACTATTCAGTTTGCCATCAATCATTCTTTGAGCGATGAAGACGCTCTTTTTGAGCGCTTGACGACACTGGCACATTTAGATGAGCTTAAGTTGCAGAGCTTATTGCACCAAGAAGTGGCGAAGCGCCGAATGAAGAAGCTACACGACCTCAAAGCCAAGAAATACACCTTCAAGAAAGGACAGCTTGTTCTGTATTATGACGCACGACGTGAATTATTCCCAGGCAAGCTAGAACCCAAATGGGATGGGCCCTATAAGATCGTTAGGATAGGAAAGAATAAATCTACAGTGTTGTTAGCTGACCTTGAGGGGATAGAATTTAAAAATAAGGTTAATCTTAATAAGATTAAACCTTATTACTTCTGATTGCACTAATGCTATTACTGCCTTGCAGGTCTAGGAAAGATCGATCAAACATCTGCAAGGAAATCGTGATAGAGGTTGATGGGTCGTCTGATCCCTTATTTAGAACACCCATATTTGGAACAGAGATATCATCAGGGAAAGCTCATTTGGTGGAGCAAAGGATACAAGGTGATTGAGCAAGAAGGCGGGACATTCATTTGGGAAATCAAGGTCTTCTGCCATCACTGCCTACAACTTTTGACGAGCATCCCTGTTGAATTCAATGATGATGGAGGGATGGAGCCTACAGTCCACCCGTTGAATATGCTGAATTTCGATTACCATAATTACGAGTAGAGTTCAGGATGGCAGAATATGTAAACCCTTTATGGACGTACACCTTGTACTTTGATGGGGCGTCCAGGGGTGCATGCAAAAAAGGAAGTGTAGGAGTTGTCATCCGAGACCCCCGATGACGCATTGTCATGAAGTTAGCTGCTTATCTCGGGGCGAATTTTACTAATAATATGACCGAATACAAAGCCCTGATCATGGGTTTGAATATTGCAAAAAAGGGTGGTATCCGCCAGTTGTTGGTGAAAGGGGACTCTCAGTTGGTTTTAAATCAACTCAATGGGACGTACATGGTGCGGAACCCGATCCTTTGTATGTACCATCACACTGCCATAGCCCTGCTAGACGAATTCGATAGAGTATCTTTTCAGCTGATTCCACGGAATTGGAATCAGTTTGCCGATTCATTGGCTAATCTTGCGTATGAAGAGGACCTCTTCTTTAATTGTGGCCCTTGTCCCGATATATCTATTGATGGTGAGACAGGACCTGGTCGTTTGTGGGGTATGCTTTCTGAACATGCCCTTTTTGGCAGACGATGGTTGATTTGGGTGATGCAGAGGGTAAGCGAGACTCATCTACCTTTATTATCGGGGACCCATAGACTGATTCGACGCCATGTGATGCGAACACCTCTTGCGATATACGCAGGAGGGATAGGTCATAATTTAATGCACCTAGTTTAGGACTACAAGCCCTGTTCCCCTGGGAATAGTATGCTTTGATGTCTATCATGGTTGTTTCCAGGTGGATGTTCTGCATAGTATTGTTTTATTTCATTAGGCCATGAGGGCCGCTTTAGTTTTGTAGCAAAGTCATGTCTGATTTCATTAGGCCAAGAGGGCCATTTCCCTGTCTAGTGCGGGTGCTTTTAATTGGGTTTTTTGTTTAGTGTTGTGCTGGACAGATTTCGTGGTTCGTGGAATTTGGTGGAGCCTGGAGGAGCCTTTGCTGCGATGGAAGCTTCTTGTGGCCAATCCAGGTGATATTTCTCCTTTACGAGTACCTTTCTTTCCTGTTATATGTGTATTTGTACTTGTCGAGGGGATCTATTTTTTTTGGGGACCGGCAACCAAGGCATGAAGTCCCAGGGTTAGGCTAAGTATGTTTGAGGGAGGTTGGAGTAGTCATTGCCTCCTGTAAAGACATTGTCAGGCATTGAAAGACCTGTTTTAGAAGGAAGCCCTAGTGGCCCTGTTCTGCTAGCCTGCTAGGCAGCCGTTCTAGGAGTTCCTGTTAGTAGTGAGGCAGTTAGAGAAGCCTGCTAGAAGATCATAATGATGATGCCAAGAAATCCTGACTGTCCTAAAGGATGACTATCAATACGAAGGTGTGTAAAAAGGGGTTCTAACCCCTATCAAAGAAGAGGAGCAAAGAAATGAAAATATATAAGCAGTTGATCATTGCCTTGCGAAGGCCTGGTAGGTTCCTGGGGACGAGTCAGACCCGGGGCCGATACCTTGTCTTCCTAGGGGTGGCTTCTTGCTGGAAAAATAATATCAAAACAAGGAAGGTTGGAGCGAAAATAAAAGTGAGCGTTAGAAAAGGATTAAGTGTCGCCTTGCGAGGCCATGGTAGGTTCTTGGGTGCCGAGACAGGTCCTGAGACCGATGCCCTGTTCTCCTTGGGTCACTACGCTCAGCTCCCTCCTTTTTACATGCCCAAGTATGTGCATCCAATAAAAATCCTAAAAGAAGACATGTACTGAAAGAAAATATCCTTTGCTCAGGCTATAGGAGTCCTCGCCTTGTAGGAGCTCCTAGTAGTGTTGTCTTTAGTTGGTCAGTAGTTCAGACTACTACTTAGGGCAACCTCTTTGACAGTTCTTTTTAGTTTGCCTGTGTTGGAGCAGCTGGTTAGTGACTCGCTTTGGATCTTCTATTAAATGATGCTAGGCCTATTCCTTGTGGATGTCATGCCTTGGTTCTGTCCAGGGGTAGGGGGAGCATTGTGCTGAGTTTTAATATATATTTGTTTTGTATCAATTTGATGCTTCTTTGGTTGTTTATGTGCAGATATGTTCGTGGGTTCGACGGACTGAGTCGTCCTATCCCGTGGTCGCCAATGAAGGATGGATTTTAGGCCCCGGAACATTCCTAAAAATAGGAGAAAAATATGGAAATGCGGGGGAAAATGCTCAACCACGAAGGCGGCAGCTCGAGCGAGCACGATTTTAAGCGTCCAGTACTTGACGGGCGCCCGTAAGACACTCCGAGAATTTTTCATAATTTTTCCGTGCACCCATGCCAGTCAGTGAAGCTGCAGGCCTGTCCGAAATGTTGAGACGAGCTCACAGAAATTTTCAGAACGCAGTTCGGAGTTCGCACGCGAGAGTTGGCCCGAAACCGGCCGGGGTGCCCAAGAGGGGGCCCAAAATTGAAATTTCAAAAGGTGTAAGAGAGGGGGGGTGACCTTTGGCACCCCCCCCTTCAAAAAATCGTGGATATGGAGGGGGGGCGGCAGCTGAAAACAGCCGCCGAAAAAAACGCGACCCCCCCCCCCCCCCCCCAATCGATTGCAGGGCTTGCAAAGAAGCCATAGTGATGAACCTCCAGGCCTGGTCAAAGCATCATGCCGAGTGAATCGCCGGTCTCCGCTCCCGCAATGGTGGACTGGTTGGAGAGAGAGAAAATCAGTCTTTCTCTCTCCTCTCTCTCTCTCTCCTCTTAGCCCCCGTTCGTGCTTGAAGGAATAGAGTGGAGATGGACGGCCGGATGGATGCCGATTCTTGACGGGATGAAAGAGCAATGCAAAACCATTGTAGATTGCTGATTCCAAGCAGAATTCATGGCTGGAAATCAATCGTGGGACGTGCCAAATTTAATGGAAAAACCCGCAAGACACGGTAATAATTGTTTTTACAAAGAAAATGGTCTTTTGATGCAAATTTGGTTGATAAAAATGTGTTCATATGGATTGAGGTTTGAGTATGTCGTGCTTTGAGTTGGTTTCTAGCTATTCATCATTTAAAAATCAGGAAAACATGTGTGGGTTAGCAGAAAATAGGGAACCGAGACACGAAAAACCATAAAAATGAAGGAACATAGGGTTTTTGGGCTAAAAATGATGCAATAAATTAATCCACACCTACTAAAATTTCTGTTTCTACTGAAATGAACTAAGGGCCACAGCCCACCAACTGGTTTTCATTTTCAGCAATTTAAAAAAATACAAGAAAATGAAGAAAATGGCGGGAAAATGATAAAAACACCATGAAAAATAGGGGAAAAATACATTTGGGGCTACGAAAAATATAGAAAAATAGGAATTATGTTTGTTGATGTATAGCAAGGCTGGGGCATGAAGTTATGCTTCAGTTCAGCCTTGTTTATATGTTTTAGTGCGTGTTTCCTTCCTTTCTCCACATAAAATGACAAGGAAACCCTAAAAGAAATGAATGCAATGATGCACTATCAACGGGGGAGGGTAGAGTTGTGGAAAAAATGGTTAAATGCCACTGAGCATGAGGGATAATTTGTTGATTTTATATGCATTGCATCTAGGACGGAATAATAATGATAAAAATTAAAACCTAGTAGCACGAAGATCACTTCGGTGCTAGGTGTTGCAGCGAAGCATAAAGCGGTTAGAAAGAAAAGCATGAAAGAGATGTTTTGCACTTGCACGCTGCTGGTTTTTTCAAATGTTTGAGCACTAGGCATCCACCTCTTTGCATGATCATTTAGAGGAAATTAAAAGTATCAGAGTCAGCTCCTGGATACGCATAGCAATTGTTTTCAGTAGGCCTTTGACCCACCGTTGAGAGCGTGAGGTTCCTATGCTGTAGGCTAGTCGTGGGATCATAAAGGGGAAGTCAAGTAAGGACAATGGTACATTCCTGGATACGTTTATTTGGTACCTTGAGCGACGTTTGTGCGAAATGTCTAAATGTTGAGCGGCCCATCGAGGGGCCAATCCCCAAGGTGTAGGAGAGTCGCAGAGGGTTGACGGCATTCAGCCGTAGGAGGAACCCCATGTGTATGTGATTCGAGCCTTTTGGCTATGTGAAAGGGACTCCCTCTGAGGAGCAATATTGGGTTAGGATCAGTTGGACTACAACGTATTACAAACGCAATGTTTAGGAAGGCAGAGATTTTGATAGACGCTCCTGGCCGCGAGGCCGAGGGGTTGTCTTGCGCATAGTGACGAGGTCCGGCTAGTGCATGAGCCAGTGCCGGCCCGTTTTTAGGTCCATCAGGAACTTAATTCACTTGTCTAACAATTTGTCCTTGTCAAGGTCAATGTCTTCATGAGTTTCCTTTTTCTCTTTCAACATCCATAGTGTCCGCATCTGCCATGGTCTAGATCCCACATATTTTTACATGGTATCAAAGCCCAGTTGGGCATGGCCTAGCTCAATTTAGTTCCATTCTCTGCTCTCTCAGCTTTTCTTGACCTCAATCAAGCTCACATTTAATGTATGTCATCATTTCTTCACTCAAACTTCAATACTCACTATTGTCTGCCATAACATGCTGCACCTTGACACCTTGGAGCTCTTGTATCTCCTCCTACACCACATCTTTGAGTGCCTTCTTCTGTAGACTTCTTCTTGACTTCAAGGCGCTTCACCTTGTCACGTAAATTGTGCACATTAGGCACTCCATAACCTGGCATTTTCATTTTTTGAGCTAGCTACCCGTTTTTGGCCAGCAGCTAGTTGTATAGCCCGTTCTCTCTCTCTGTAGTGTGAATCGTCCTGTGAGCTTAGGGCATTTGAAGCCCTATGTCCTAGCTCCCTCCCACTTAGAGGAATTGTTGAATGGTTGCTTATGTGCACTGCTGTGTTAGAAAAATCAAACGAGCATGTTTAACCCTAGCAGAAGCCATAGCCTTTTGAGCTCAAGCTCAAAACCACTTCATCTTTCTAACTATTCTTAGTCAAGTGGAGTTCTTGCCACTTGAATTAGAGTTCTTACTCAGTAACCAGCACACATTTGGGCAACAAATCACTAAGGAGGAAAGATCTTGTAGACTTGAAGCAAGCAACAAATTAACATCAAGTTCAATCTCATAGTACCTACATAGTGTGTTTTCCCACTACCATTGTTTGTATCTTTTGACACGTTAGAAGTCAACTCTACTACTAAAAAATTTTAGAGTTTCAAGATTGAGTCTCTATAGAAATTATGAAGAATAAGGATTGAAAGATCTTGAAGGATTTTCTGAAAGGTTGAAGATTCAAGGACATAGTGTCCATTAACACTCACCTAGTGCTTCTTGGCACTTATACTCAACTTCTCTACTGTTAAAATCTAGTGTTGATTGGCACCAGCCTTTTAACATGGGAAAAGACTCTCCAACTTCTCGCTTCAAAGGAGTCAGGTTTCATACCTGGTAGACCCGCATCAAACTCATCATGATGAAGAAGGGCCTCTAGGCCATTACCACTGGAAAAGAAAAGAAGCCTCGTGATGCGGATCTTAATGTCACTTGGCAAAAGAATGATGATAAGGCTTAGGCCATTATCAAATTGGAGCTAGACGACAGCTATATCCACCATGTGGACAACTGTGAGACCTCACAAGATACATGGAAGAGACTTGATACTCTATTTGATGCACAGTCTAAATCATCAAAGTATGGTCTCCTAATTGAGTTTTTCAGGCTTGAAATGAAGTCCAACACATCACTTGCCACACATCTAAATTACTGTTGGGGGTAAAGGCACCTCCGTCGTGCCGCCCCGTGTATTACTACACTGATAGTACCCGCCACTGCACACTGCAGGTGGCGAGCACCCGTCACGTCACTTTATTCTTTATTCTTTTAGTGACAGTTTGAATAAAGGAAGGCCCAGTCACACATTGTGACTGTTGGAGTTCCCATTTCTTGTCTCTCTCTTTCTTGCTCTTGCTCTCCCGCCATAGCTCGCGTGCAAGCTTCGATCCTTCTCACCTTTCAACTGGTATCAGAGCTTGGCATTCTCTTGCTCGAGCTTGACTCGGTGCTTCCCGACCTTCGCATCGACTCGCTTCACGCATTGGGTCTCCATCCCGGCAGCCATATCCGATCTCCCTGAGCTCCCGTCACTCCCCGGCTTCCTGAGCACCTTTCCAGCCTATTGAGGCACCTTCAAGGCATTGATACTAAGGTATTTGATCATTCTTTCAGGGTTTTATTTCAGTCTATAGGTTGCAAACAGCAAGGGCAGCCATGGCTTCAAACCCTTGAAGCTTATTCCCCTCATATTGTGCCTTACACCTATCAAGGCTCAAAGAGGCTTGTCATAGGCCTTTGATAGGCCCTTCTTGAGCCCCCCATTACCCCCTTTTCAGCCCATGTGGAGCAGCAGCAAGTTCAGCACCAAAAGGGTAGATTGCATTATTTTTTTCCAGGTTGTGAGCACTCATCTACTTCAGCTCCACACTTCGCCATTGCTTCTTGCTCTCTACCTTGATCAAGAGGGCTATAGACTTCATGTTTGATGTCATTCAAGCTTTGGTCATTGGTCTTGATCATTCGGGGATGATCTCTTCAGATTTGGGACTGTCATAAACTGTCATAACAGGCTGAAAACAGGGCAGCACCATTGGCATTAGCATTTGTTGCCTATACTCCATTCCGGTTGTGCTATTTGATGTCCGCATGCAGTCTACATGATGCTTAGTGCCTTGGGAATGTATGCACATGATTATGCCATGATTTTGGCTTGAAATATTGGCTAATTTGGGACTGTTATTTACTGTTATACAGTGCTGGAAACAGGGCAGCCACACTTGGCATTGGCATTTGATGCTTATACTCTACTCCGGTTACCTTATTTGATGCCCGTATGCGGTCTACTTCCTACCCGGATATATTGGGGATGTATGCATTTGGTTTGACCATGATTTTGGCTTGAATTCGGGGCTGAAATCTACTATTTAGAATAGTAAATACATGCTGGAATAACAGTGGGCTGAAGGTACTTTACATGCTTTGGCACTTACCTACCGATACCGGATGCATGCTTTGAGCTTTGGCATGATGTCTCTGACATTTGGGGATGGCTTGAAGCATATGTATGAGATTATGGGATGCTTTTGAGCTTTGCATTAGCTCCATCTTCACTGGAATTTGGACCGACTTGGCATGCTCGTGGACTGCCTATGCCTCATGTCTTTGCTTGACAGTTAGGCTTTTGCATTACATGCTTTGGTTCGTGACATATGCTATTTGGTTCGTGTATGCCATACCGACATTTGGAGCTTGGATTTGGATGTATTTGAGCATTCCCGGCTTACTTGATCACTGATCTTGGTTGCTATTTGGATGTCATTGAGTTGACCGAGAGCTTATTTGGGCTTATGTATTGCTTCATGGTTAATACGACCGGTGCTTCATGTATGTCATGCTCTCTTGGATGCGCTTGATGCATTGGCAGGGTCACTTATCACTGGTGCTTTCTCTTGGGTTGTTTGAGCTTCTGAGCTTGCTTTGTACGCCTTTTGTGCCAGTGGGAGCATTTTACATGCTTGCTTGACCTTTGACAGTTGCATGCTATTGGAGCACTTACATGTATTTGGAGCAGTTTATGTCTTGAGCAGCTACATACGCATTGAGACTTTGGGATCATACTCCGATCTTTATGGATATGCATTGATGTACTCTTGGTTCACAGGATGCTTATGAGTTGAGTCTCATATTTGGATCTTTCTCTTTGAGCAGATACCTATTTATGTCAGGTTTTGGCAGTTACAGGAACACTTTGCCTAGAGTGTCTGGGGGTATGCCTTTCACTGGCAGATGCTATTTTGATATGCTTTGGTGTTGAGCTCATGTTCTTTTCACTGTCATTGGCCTTGCTTATGTCCGTTTCATGCTGGCTTTGGACCTAGCATTGTTTGCTTGACATTGGATCCTATTTTGGGACAGTTTGCTCTCTAGACTGCATACCTGCAATTTATTACAGCAAGCAGTTATTGGTGGACTGAGGTGTACTTTTCATGCTAAAATATCCTGATTTGGTGTACCGCACCTAGTACTAAGTGGGCAGCAACTTTTGGCACACTTTGCTCGCCCTTTGGACCCCGTTTTGGTCATTTTTGGGCAGTTTCTACAGTAAAACAGCAAGCAGTTTTGGACTGTTTGGGCATTTCCAGCCTGCATAATGGCATCATCTTCGCATGATAGTGCCATGTTTAACATTATAAAGTTGGATGGTACCAACTACTCTTACTAGAAGAGTCAAATTTGGCAGGTCTTGGTGCAGAAATCTCAGATTAAGCCACTTCGGTTGAGTGGAGAGCAGCCTGAAACTATGGACAATGACGATTGGCTTGAACTTGATGAGCTATGCAAGTCCACGATTGTATTGTCTCTCACTGAACATGTACATTATAATGTATTTGAGGAAGCATAGAGTGCATGGGATCTATGGAATAAGATCAAGAATCTTTATGATAAGAAAAGTCCGGCGAGTCAGATGTACTGGTTGAAGCAGCTTATGGATTTGCGCATGAAGGATAATGCGACTATGTCTGCTCACTTGAGCCAGATCCATGCTATACTGAAGAACCTGACTTCACAGGATATCACCTTTGGAGAGGAAATAACTCCTCTTTTCTTGCTTGGGACTTTGAATGAGTCATGGGATGTTTTCCGTACTGCTCTTTATGCCTCTAGTGCTACTCTAAAATTGGCAGATGTTGAGAGTGCTCTTCTTCAGGAAGAGGTGAATCGCAAAAACTTGGATGCCTCTCGTGGTAGTCATGCTTTGACAGTTAGAGGCAGGAATGACAAGTATGACCGTGGTAATGGCCGAGGCTGTGACTCGCAGAAGGGTCGGCCTAAATCTCGTGGCAAGTCGCGTAGTAAGTCGCGTGGGCGCAATGCAAATGTCACTTGTCATCATTGTGAAAAAAAGGGCCATATTAGACCATAGCGTCATGAGTTGCGCAATGAGAAGCGCAAGGATAAGGACAAAGAGAAAGTGCAGGAGAAGTCCTCTGATCACAGCATAGTACCTGCGAAGTCCAACGTCAAGATTGAGGAAATTAATGTCACGCAGACTGAGGAGTCCGATGGTGGTGATGAGTTTATACTTGCAGCTAGTTCTTCTGATGCTTCACACTTGATTGAGACACCTAGTATGTATGCACAGTACTGGTTATTGGATTCAGGTGCGTCCTTCCATGTGACGCCTTACCGTGAGTGGTTTCACTCTTACCGTACTGTATCTGGATCAGTTAGACTTGGAGATGACAGGTCTCTTGATATTGTGGGCTATGGAGATATTCAGTTGCAGTTTTCCACTGGCAGTTCCTTTTTGCTCAGGGATGTACGTCATGTACCTGCGCTTACGCGCAGTCTTATGTCTGCAGAACAGTTGGATGATGCAGGGTTTCATGTCTGTTTTGGGGATTTTGCCTGGAAGATCACCAAAGGCAGACTTGTGCTTGCTAGAGGTGCCAAGGCTGGCAGCCTCTATCCTCTTGTTGTATCTGGGTCTTTTGTAGACCATGTTTTGGCAGTGGGCTCTATCCCACATGTATCACTTTGGCATGCCCGTTTGGGGCATATGTCTTTAAAGGGAATGAAAATGTTATCTGGTTTGCAGTATCTTCCGCCTTTGGATTATGCATGTTTTGACTCGTGTGATCATTGTCTTTATGGTAAGCAAAATAGGTCTACGCATAAGAAATCGGGTAGGCCACGCATGAGTGAGCCCTTGGCATTGGTGCATTCCGATGTTTGTGGGCCTATGCCTTGCATGTCTATGGGTGGCGCGAAGTACTTTGTTACCTTCATTGATGATTTTTCTAGGAAAGTGTGGGCTTATCCCATAAAGCAAAAGTCCGATGTCTTGGCAGTCTTTCAACGTTGGCTTGCTCTTGTTGAGAACCAGACTGGGTATAGGCTGAAATGCCTTAGGACTGACAATGGGGGAGAATATATCTCACGTGCTTTTGAGCAGTTTTGTGATGACAGGGGTATTAAGCGTCAGTTGACCGCCCCTTACACCCCCGCCCAGAATGGTTTGGCTGAGCGCATGAATAGGACTATTCAGGAGCGTGTCCGCTCTATGCTTAGCCATGCAGGCCTACCATAGAGCTTTTGGGCTGAGGCAGTTAGTACGGCAATGCATGTCATAAACCGATCGCCTTCTAGTGGATTGGATTTCTAGGTTGCAGAGGAAGTTTGGGCTGGTAAGCCACCCTCTTATGCGCATCTCCGTGTCTTTGGATGTGAGGCATTCTGCCATGTGCCCAAGGACAAGAGGAGTAAATGGGATCCAAAGAGCATTAAATGCATATTCCTTGGCTATGGTGAGTCAGGAGAGATGGGCTATCGCCTATGGGATCCGCAGGCGCGGAAAATAGTACGCAGCCATGATGTCGTCTTCCATGAAGACAAGATGCACAGGCAGCCTGAGAAGGTGGTTGAGATTCGCAGAGTGATCTTTCAGGAGGAGCCTAAAGCTCCAGCACAGCCAGTAGTACAGCTTGCAGCAGTTCCTCCACAGGGCCAGGATGTTGGACAGGCAGTTGGACAGGCAGGAGAGCCTGCGGTGAGATGGTCTGCTAGAGACAGACGTCCACCTGACAGATTTCAGCCCTCTATGCATTATGTTTTGGTTACAGATGCAGGAGAGCCTTTCACTTATGATGAGGCTATGCGTAGGGGTGACAGTCACTCCTGGGAGAGGGCTATGCAGTCTGAGATAGACTCCCTGCATAAGAATGAGACTTGGGATTTGGTTGCCTTGCCTAAGGGCAAGAAGGCTTTGCCATGCAAGTGGGTGTACAAGCTGAAAAGTACCCCTGGACACCCCAAGCTGGCATACAAGGCTAGATTGGTAGCAAAGGGTTTTAAGCAGGAACATGGTGTGGACTTTGATGAGTCTTCTCTCCTGTGGTTAAGATGACCACCCTGCACTTAGTCTTGGCTTTGGTTGCACAGCTTGACTTTGATCTATATCAGATGGATGTCAAGACGACTTTTCTACATGGGGACTTGCATGATGAGATCTATATGGATCAGCCTAAGGGCTTTGCAGAACCTGGCAGGGAGCACCTAGTGTGCAAGTTGAAGAAGAGCTTGTATGGCTTGAAGCAGGCACCTAGGGAATGGTATCATAAGTTTGATGCCTTTATGCAGTCACATGGCTATAGCAGGAGTGCTATGGATCTGTGTCTTTACACGAAGAAAGCCCGTGA
This sequence comes from Lygodium microphyllum, assembly GCF_053477565.2. Taxonomy (NCBI): domain Eukaryota; kingdom Viridiplantae; phylum Streptophyta; class Polypodiopsida; order Schizaeales; family Lygodiaceae; genus Lygodium; species Lygodium microphyllum. The sequence goes on from NC_141147.1 coordinate 84,048,115, forward strand.
TGGCAGTTTGCTTATCTTGGTACTCTATGTTGATGATATGCTGATAGTAGGGAAAGCTCATGATGAGCTAGATGCTCTTAAATCTCAGCTGAAGAAGAGCTTTGAGATGAGGGATTTAGTTTTGTATTTCCTAGTCTTAATGCCTCAAAACATAAACTTGTAAACTCCTCAGTTATCCTTGTACTACAGCCTCTGTACACTTTGTGAGGCCCCTGCTACAGCCTCTGGATGTCCATCATGTTTGTGGTACCCACACTTAGTCTTTTCTGCGACAGCCTTTGGTGTTTTGCCATGTTTATGGTGTGCCCACACTTTGCAGGTGTTGCTTTCACTAAAGCCTCTATACGCTTTGTACTTTTGGTTGTGATTGAGGAAGGGTGCTGAAATATTTGCAATCACACCTACTATAGTCCCTTTGTGAAGGGCAGTGAGGGCTCAGGACTAGAATCCCATATGCATAGTAGGAGAAAGTATCCCCACTCAAATCCTATAATAGTACTCTTTTTCTAATGCAATGATAGTCCAAGTCTATAATAGTCCAAGTCTCAATCTTGGAACCTAATTCACTTGTGTAATAAGAGTGCATTGTACTTGCACTCTTTTTCTAATGCAATGATAGTACTCTTTTCTTTCCAGTAAGGTGTCATGTCACTATCAATACATAAGATTGTGTTTGTGAGTCCAAGTCTCAATCTTGGAACCTAATTCACTTGTGTAATAAGAGTGTCCTTGTCAGGGTCAATGCCTTCATGAGTTTCCTTTTTCTCTTTCAACCTCCATAGCTTCCGCATCTGCCATGCTCTAGATTCATGCTCTAGATTCCACATATTTTTACACTTTCTCTAGCTATGCTTTGGAAGCTTTATTCTTCAAGGATTTCTAGATACTTTGTCATCTTTAGGTTTGATTGATTTGACAAGTCAATAGTTCAAGTATCATGGAGTGCCCTAATGGCATCCTTGCTTTTCTTAGGAGGTTGCTTTCCAACCTAAGGTGATTTTGAGATTTGTGGGTCAATTTCTAACTTAGGCCTAGAGACTAGTTGTCATTGTGCAATGTCATAGTGAGCATTTCACTATGTGATCGTGATTCCAATGAGTGATTTTCTCCCAATTCAAGCACTTAACATACATAACCTTTTGTTCATTTTTTAACAGAAATTGATTTCGAATGCAATGAAGTTGAAATCTTAACCTAACTTTTTTTTTCTTTGCTCAATCTAATCCTGTCCTCCTATGCAACTACATGACCTTATCTCTAAATTGTTTGTAGGGTTTCAAGATGCTATACACTCCATGTCAAAGACAAAACTCAACCCAGCATAAATCATTACTAGGTGCTCACGGTGCTTCGCGTAGTGTGGTGTTCATGAATGCTTTGTGTCCCAAGACACACTTCATCTAGCAAGAGGGTTTCACATAAGCATCATATTTTTGTATTATGCCTTACATCCTAAATCGATTTCATGGTTTACACTCTAAACATCAAAAAAGCTATTAGAAGCAACCATATGTGTAATGTAATGCCATGCTTCTCCAATCTATGTATACATGTATGTAAAACTTGGGTATAACAAAGCCAAACATTATCATGGAAGATATCAAGTTTTCCTTTGATTATTGTAGCCTCATGTATGCTTGCATATATATACATAGAGTTGGTTGTAGCCTTTGGAAAGGTAGGGACACACACATATTGACTAATGAATTTTGTAATATTATTCTTCATGCTAAAAATTAAAGTTATAGAATTTATGCACTCTCCATTAAGTTGCACACTCCACATTATATTCAAACACCAAAGGCTTGCTTAACGAAGTAATCTTTCTCTCTCTCTCTCTCTCTCTCTCTCATCCATTTACATTTGATTAAAGGAAAGCCTTAATCCAAGAGAGATGGGTCATCATTATGCATGTTCATTCAAGTACTATAGGATCTAGATAGCACATGAAAGGAGTTGAAACCATGCATATATGATGTAGCCATATTAACTATAAATAAATGGTTGATAACTGTCAAGTTGAGAATACTTATCAACATGGGGTCCCCCATAGTGAATAGGTTCATTCGATAACCGGGTAAACATGCTCCAAAATTAAAAGCACCCCTAAAAGGTGCATGGTCTCATCCTCCAAACTCTCTCTCTCTCTCTCTCTCATCCATTTACACTCGATTAAAGGAAAGCCTTAATCCAAAAGAGATGGGCCATTGTTATGCATGTTCATTCAAGTACTATTAATCTAGATATAACATGAAAGGAGTTGAAACCATGCCTATATGTAGCTATATTAACTACACATGAATGATTGATAATGGTCGAGCTGAGGATACTTATTATTATCCTCTCTCTCTCTCTCTCTACACTTAATTAAAGGAAAGCCTTAATCCAAGAGAGATGGGTCATCGTTATGCGAGTTCGTTCAAGTACTATAACTCTAGATATCACATGAAAGGGGTTGAAACCATGCATGTATCTAGCCATATTAACTAAACATAAATGATTTATAGACGTCGGCGGGCTGAGGATACTTATCCGCATGAAGTCCCCCATCACGAGCAGGTTCATTCGGTAACCGGGTTAACGTCCTACCAAAATGAAAAGCAACCCCTAAAGAGTGCATGGTCTCACTCTCCAAACTAACGGCCCCCCAGATGGAAACCCGCACTGCCTTTAAGGAAGGCTGGAGCTCTAACGACTCGCCTGCACCTGCACCTGCACGTTTGACAGACTTAGACCGTCGCATATAATTTGTTTAGTAACAGTTAAAAATTCGGGTCCCAACAATACTTATTACTAGCGCTTCCGGATACACGAATCGGAAAGCATGGACCCGCCGTCCGTCGCGGGGCCATGCTGGTATCTATCTTCAGCCGCCATCTTCGAGCGAAGTGTGGGTGGCGCATGGCATTCTGATGTGATGCATGGCATTGGAGACGGCCAACGACGACCGACTTCTTGGTGTCGTTGGTGGTGGAGGTCCTCAAGGGAGTGAGGCAGATGGCGGCGTAGGCTCACTGTTAGGAGTGAGGCCAGTGGTGGCGTTGGCTTCAACGTGAAGGTCTCGGCTCAGCTGTCGACTGCAAGGTCTTGGTGCCGAGTCAAGAGTGGAGGTAACAGCTAGAGGGCTATGGGGAAGCCCATGTTGGCTAGATGGGGTCGAAGGCGACTACCTCAACGGGGTCGATCATCGACACATGGCCTCCTCTGCCCCCAGGATGCCATTGCCGCGCACGAAGTCCTGCACAGTCCCCAATGAAGAATAGCGGTCGTGTCTACCCTTCCACCCTTACCTTGTGCTGTACAGTCAGGGCCCCGAGCTCTTTGGAGATGAATTTGCTCTTCTAAGTTCTCACTCTTCAATGCCCATTCCTCCTCGTGGCCACCAACCTCTACAACATCATTGTCGTTACGCCGCCCAACACCAACATCATCCCACCCTCAATAGCAAGCCAATAGTGTCTCCACATGCCTGAAGGCTGAGATGACTATGACCTCCTTATGCAAAGAGAGAGAGAGAGAGAGAGAGAGAGAGAGAGAGAGAGAGAGAGTGTGTGTGTGTGTGTGTGAAAGCCTAAATAAATGGAGAGATCAGCGTTATATTGTTTTGGGGAAAAGAGAAAGAGAAAGAATAGAGCGGAGTGAAAGCTAAAAAAGATGAAGAGATGAGCATTTTATTGTTTTGTAGTAGGTGCAGAGGGAGAGAGAGAGAGAGAGAGAGAGAGAGAGAGATCCGGAAGAGAGAAACGATGAAAGAAAATAATATATATTTTACTGCTATGATTCGTCGGCAACTTTCACCTTTTTCTTTTTTTGAAACAACCATCCACTCATCTTTTTTTTTTGAATCACCCAATCACTCACCTTTTTTTAATCATTTCTTGTTTATTATAAATTTTTCTTTTTTCTTTTTTATTTGGTCTCCTTTACTCTTGTTGTGCCACATAGGCTTGGGAGTAATATTCTTGGTTTGGGACTTGATTTCATACACCAAACCTAGCATTTGGTTAATATATAGAAAAGACTACAAACCCTATTTTATCATTGTTGAGGTACACAAGCTCCATATCAAGGACTTGACACACCATTTATTCTTTCAATGATTCTCCACTCTTACTCCAAGATTATCATCTGGAAAGAAGAAAAGGCTTAAAAACTTAACTTAATGAGCACTTCCCTGCATTCAAAGGCTTGCTTACCTCTCTCTCAGGTTACTCTAGATTTGTTCTCTTACTCGCTTTCCTCCTACTTCACTCTTACTCCAAGAATGTAGACTGGAAGAAGAAAAGGCTTAACTTAGTGAATACTATGTGCCTCAATCTTGGCCATTATCATCTAGATGGTGTGGTAGAAGATCCAATGGTCTCCCATTCCATGGTGCAAGCTTTGTAGCTCCTCTTGGTCTACACCCTCTCTTCACCATGAACACATGAGCAAGTAATAGAGAGGAAGAGAGAACACTCAAAAATAGCAAGAGGGAAGAAGCTCCCACACAAACAATGAGATTACTAGACTCAAGCTCAAGCTATTAGCCAGATGGAGAAAGAGAAGAAGAAATAGAAAGAGAGCCACACAAGTTTGCACACATAAGAGTTTTCGTTAAATGATTTTGAAGTTTATGTACAAGATGTTGAGACAACAAGCCCAACATGTATGGACATTGACGATGGACTGCCTAGTAAGATGGATCCACATGTTGGACAACAATTTCAAGGTATACTTTGATTTCAACTATGTCAACCAAAAGTGAGTGCACTGGTTATAGATTTTGAATCTGTAAGAGCATCCTAAATTTTAGGACAAGTTAGGGGATGACCTTAATAAATTAATTCAAGACCCAGGAATTAGTCATTTTGAAGTTTTTTAGCAAAAAGTACTTGAAAAGTAGCAAACTAATGTGGACAGTTCTATGGACAGTTTTGGTGTATTGAATGAAGAGGGGCAAAAAGCCATTAAGGTCAATATTTTTATTGAAGAAAATTTCAAGTAGGATCTTATTAAGCTCTGTAGAGAGTTTCATGATATTTTTGCTTGGGATTATACAGATATGAAAGGATTTGATCCAGCTATGTGTCAACACAGGATAAACTTAAAGAAAGGTGCTAAGCCTATCATTCAAAAGAGGTATAGAATGAACCCTAGCTATGTGTCAACACAGGATAAACTTAAAGAAAGGTGCTAAGCCTATCATTCAAAAGAGGTATAGAATGAACCCTAACTATGCTAAATAGGTCAAGTAAGAAATTAACAAGCCTTTGTGAGTTGGGTTCATTAAGCCAGTGAATGAAGTTACTTTGTTATCTCCTATTGTTTTGGTTCCAAAGAAGAATGGGAAGATCGGAGTGTGTGTGGACTATAGGAAATTAAATGCAGCTACTATCACTGATCCTTTCCCAATTCCTTTTATTGATTCTCTTGTAGATGATGTGGAAGGCCATGAGATGTACAATTTTCTAGATGGGTTTTTAGGGTACAATAAAATTAGGATGCATCTGGAAGATATGGATAAGCCTGCCTTTATCACAGAGTGGGGAGCATATGTTAGCACATTTACAAATTTTAGATTGAAAAATGGACCTCCTGAGTTTCAGGGGGGCTGCTCATAAGACATTTGAGCCATATCTATCAACCTTTATGCGAGTATTTATTGATGATTTTTATGTGTTTGCTAACAAGAGGGAGCATTTGAAACACCTTAGATTATGTTTTTAGAGATGTAGAACATTTGGCATGTCTTTAAATCAGTGTTTGTAGCGAAAAGGGGTGTGATGTAGGTCACATCTTGTCTGAAGGAGGTATGAGTATAGATCCAAGAAAGATTGTGGTTGTTCATAAAGCTAAGGCTCCAAGCAATGTGCAAGAAGTCATGAGGTTTGTGGGGCAAGTTAAGTGGCATAGACAGTATTTAAGGTACCTTTCACATATTTGTTCTCCTCTTACAACTCTAACCAAGGAGGGGATGCAGTTTGTGTGGAGGGAAGATCAGGAGAAACTCTTCAATATTCTTAAAAAGATGTTAGTTGTGGCTCCAATCCTGCAACCTCCAGCATGGGATTTACATTTCCATGTTTTTGTTGATGCATCTGACTTGGCTGTGGGAGATGTCCTTATGCAAGATAAAGTACTCGATTGGTATATACCCATTTATTGTGCAAGTAGAAGATTGAGTACTGTTGAAAAGAACTATTCAGTTACATAAAAAGAAGCACTTGGAATGGTTTTCTTTGTTAAGAAATTTAGGCATTATTTGTTGCGAAATCAAGTCATCTTTCATGTGGATCATCAAGCACTCTTATTCTTGATAAATAAACCTCAATTGATGGGTAGATTGGCAAGATGGATGTTGTTGTTACAGGAGTTTGATCTCGAGCTTGTTCATACCCTCGGGAAAGAACATGCTATAGCTGATTATCTAAGTAGATTGGTTGAACTAGGGGTTCCTGATGATTAGCTTCCTGATGCTGAGCTCTTGAGGTTCAGGTGCTAGGACCCTAATTCCTATTATGACCAGTTATTGCATTTCCTGAAATCAAGGATTATGCTAGCACACTTTTCAACAGATCAAAGAAGAAGATTGGTATTGAAGAGTAGATCATTTCAAGTTATTATGAATACGAAGGGGTGTTGATAATGTCTTAAGAAAGTGTGTCCCTGAATTTGAGCAACCCACAATTGTGCATGAAGCTCATTCCACACTGTCAGGTGGTCATTTTTCAGGGGATATTATTGGTAGGAAAATACTGCATGCAAGTTTATGGTGGCCCACTATATTAAAAGATGCTCATCAATATGCTAAAGAGTGTTTGCAATGTTTGAAGGAAGGTCAACCCCTTGACAGTGATAGAATGCAAGATCATCCTATACTTCCACTTGAGCTATTTCAAAAGTGGGGGATTGATTTTGTTGGGCCCATCAAACTAGCATAAAAAAAGGCAGGTAACATATATATTTTGGTTTGCACTAACTATGCTACAAAGTGGGTGGAAGCTTAGGCATTAAAGGATAATAAAGCAGCTAGTGTGGCTAAGTTTTTGTATTCTAACATTATGACTAGTTTTGCTTGTCCAATTGAGCTGACAATGATTGGGGAAAGCATTTTTTGAATTAAGTTATCAAAGAACTAACTCTTATGCATATGATCTTGCATAAGAAATCTACTCCCTATCATCCTCAGGCTAATGGACAAGGTGAAAGCTTTAACAGAATTTTACTTCAGATTTTGAAGAAGATTGTGGAGGATAACAGGGAGGATTGGGATTCTAAGCATGATTCAGCATTATGGGCCTTCAGAACTGCATATAAGGTGACAATAGGCCTTACACCCTTTATATTTGTGTATGGTCTAGAGGCTGTGGTGCCCATGGAATTTGTGGTACCAAGTTTAATAATTGCAGTTACACAAAAATTGGATCCTTAGGAGTCAGTGCACCATATATTGGATCCTTAGGAGTCAGTGCACCATATATTAGGACAACTTCTCAAGTTTAATAATTGCAGTTACACAAAAATTGGATCCTTAGGAGTCAGTGCACCATATATTAGGACAACTTCTCAAGTTTAATAATTGCAGTTACACAAAAATTGGATCCTTAGGAGTCAGTGCACCATATATTAGGATAACTTCTCAAGTTAGAGGAGGACAGGGTGTTGAGATGGCAAGCTCAACATGTGCGAACATTGATGATGGACCACTTGGCTAGATGGATCCGCACGTCTATACTTAGCACATTGGTGGTCATTATGATAATCACATGGCCACTGACTTCTCACTTATTATAATTAGTTTGTTACACCTACCTACAACTGGCAAAGATATAGCACAAGTCGATCAGTGTAGTCTATTATGCACTGTTTGTCTTAGTAGGCCACTTTTCTTTATGTTGTATCTTATCTATACTTTCGGTACATTGTATAGTGTATGGAACAAGAAAACGAAACCAACAAGAAAATTTTTTGGCCTCCATATCTCTTCTTGTGTTCTTGAGTGAGCTTCCTCTTGTGTATATAGTGTGTGTTTGGCGCAGCAACTCAAGCAAGTCCCCCCACCTTGCAATTCTTGACACAACAGGGTTCTAGCTGCCTACATTTCAGGAATTAACCAACACTGGAAGCAAGCTTGGGTAAATAGGCATATTCAAAAGGAAAATTTTCATGAAGGTGATTGGCATCTGGTTTATAATTCCAGACTCAGTAAGTTTTCGAGAAAATTAAAACTCTATTATCTAGGTCCATTTGTGATATTTAAAGATATTGGCCATGGCACATTTTTGCTTAAAGATCTAGAAGGCAATGTGTTGCAGCCTACAGTGAATGGGTTTAGACTCAAAAGATTGGTACAACCTTACTATGTAGAGATCAATTTATACTTACCATGGTTTGTTAATGTCATAGTGCCATGTAGTGATTACGAGGAGTGGTCTTTGGTGTGTCATTGTGATATGACAAATGGCACAAAAAGTTTGAACTTTGACTTAAGCTTTGAAATACAGAAGAAGCTTTCTTCTGTTGTTACTTATTCTTTCTCTCCATCATCGTATGCAAATCGACAAGTATTCAGCTCAAGTGCTGCTTCAACACCCTTTGTGGATTCTACTTTGTCTGTGGACCTTGATCATGCCCCCACCAAGGCGTGGCTGGAGAAAATTGGTTTGTATCAGTTTGCATGTCTTCCTTGGCAAATGTGGGCAGCTAATGTCCATGCTTCTTTGCAACTTGACATCCTATAGAAATCTTAGGGAACATTTTTTGGTTATCTTAAGCTTACTACGGCTTTGTTCAGCCATGTTTTTGCATGGCCCATGGATGTTAATCCAACTTTGTAGAGGTGCTCGGATGAGCAAATGCATGAAGCATTTGGGGAGGTTACAAGTCCACGCAAGGTATATATTGATGCTGGACGAAAAATGCATCTCCAATGGTTTATGGGGAGGTTCATGATGTTTTTCAAGATGGATTCTATTGCTCATGAAACCTATGGATTTATGTATTATGCTAAGAATGTTGATATGCCAAATTGGGCAGGGGTGATATATGATAGGTTGATGACTGAGATAAAAGTGCCTAATACCAAGAAGGTTTTCCATAAATCCTCCATGGAATTTTTTTTGGCCACCTTGTATGAGTATGCTTTCATGCAATTTGCTGGCTCAACTATGCATCTTTTATTAACACTCCTGATACTATGTCTTAGGATACTGGGAATGCTAATAATGTGATAGAAGATACTTGTAATGGAAAGGATAGTGCGGATAGTATTGATCTTTTTCGTGGTGATAAAGATAAATTTGCTATTTATGAAGAATTGAAGCAAGCAAGTTATCAATAATCGTATTCAAAAAAGGTTGCAATGGACATTGATAAGGATCATAGGAAGCAAATACATGATGATCATGTCGAGCATGTGGATGCAAAGGTCAAAATGGATGCATTGAACTTTGCAATTAATTTGCATGCCATGAAAAAGAAGCAGAAAATTGGTAGGATTTGGCTTAGGGGTAAACCTCAGGTGGATGGGCTGCACGTCCATACTTAGCACGTTGGTGGTCATTATGATACTCACATGGTCATTGACTTATCACTTATTATAATTGGTTTATTACACCTACCTACGACTGGCAAAGATATACCGCCAGTCGATCAGCGTAGTCTATTATGCACTGTTTGACTTAGTAGGCCACTTTCCTTTATGTTGTATCTTATTTATACTTTCTGTACACTATATAGTATCTGGAAGAAGAAGAAGAAATCAGCAAGAAAATGTTTTGGCCTCCATATCTCTTCTTGTTTTCTTGAGTGAGCTTCCTCTTGTGTATACAGTGTGTGTTTGGCACAGCAGCTTAAGTAAGTCCCCCCACCAGGAAATTCTTGACACAAGGTTCTAGCTACCTACATTTTAGGAATTACCCAATAGCAGAAGCAAGCTTGTGTAAATAGGCATATTCAAAAGAAATTTTTTTATGAAGGTCATTGCGTTGTGGTTTATAATTCCAGACTCAGTAAGTTTTCGAGCAAATTAAAACTCCATTATGTAGGTCCATTTGTCATGTTTAAAGATATTGGTCATGGCACATTTTTGCTTAAAGATCTGCAAGGAAAGGTGTTGCAACCTACAATGAATGGGTTTAGACTCAAAAGATTAGTACAACCTTATTATGTAGAGGTCAATTTAATCTTACCATGGTTTGTCAATGTCATAGTGCCATGTAGTGATTACGAGGAGTGGACATTCGTGTGTCATTCTAATATGACAAATGGCACAAAAAGTTTGAACTTGGACTTAAGCTTTGAAATAGAGAAGAAGCTTTCTTCTGTTGTTACTTCTTCTTTGTCTCCATCATCGTCTGCGAATCGACTAGCACTCCCCGCCATGCCACGCACTCGGTGCACTTCAGCTAAGTGGCGGTCTATGAAGAACTGGGTCTGGAAGGAGGATGATGATGATATTTATTATGACCTGGCTATAGAGTCAGACCACCATGAAGTGGCAACAACACCGAAGGCTTCACCACAAGTACTCAACTTGAGTGCTGCTTCAACACCCTTTATGGATTCTACTTTGTCTTTGGACCTTGATCATGTCCCCACCAAGGCGTGGCTAGAGAAAATGGGTTTGCATCAATTTGCATGTCTTCCTTGGCAAACGTGGGCAGCTAATGTCCATGCTTCTTTGCAACTTGACATCCTATGGCAATCTTAGTGAAAAATTGTTGGTTATCTTGAGCTTACTACGGCTTTGGTCAGCCATGTTTTTTCATGGCCCATGAATGTTAATCCAACTTTGTGGAGGTGCTCGGATGAGCAAATGCATGAAGCATTTGGGGAGGTTACAAGTCCATGCAAGGTATATATAATGAGGTGCATTGATGCTGGTCGGAAAATGCATCTCCAATGGTTTATGGGGAGGTTCATGATGTTTATCAAGATGGATTCTATTGCTCGGGAAACCTATGGATTTATGTATTATATTGAGAATGGTTATATGCCAAATTGGGCAAGGGTGATGTATGATAGGCTGATGATTGAGATAAAAGTGCTTAATACCAAGAAGATTTTCCATAAATCCCACATGGAATGTTTTTTGGCCGCCTTGTATGAGTATGCTTTCATGCAATTTCCTAGCTTAACTATGGATCTTCTATTGACATTCCTGATACTATGTCTTGGGATACTCGGAATGCTAATAATGTGATAGAAGATACTTGTACTGGAAAGGATAGTGGGGACGGAATTAATCTTTTTGGTGGTGATAAAGATAGATTTGCTATTTATCAAGACTTTAAACAAGCAGGTTATCAAGAATCGTATGTAAAATAGGTTGCAATGGACATTGATAAGGATCATAGGAAGCAAATACATGATGATCATGTCGAGCATGTGGAAGCAAAGGTCAAAATGGATGCATTGAACTCTGCAAGTAATGTGCTTGCCATGAAAAAGAAGCAGAAAATTGGTAGGATTTGGCTTAGGGGTAAACCTCAGGCGGATGGGTCCGTACGTCCATACTTAGCACATTGTCAAAGAGTTTACTATTCATAATATAAATCATGGGATTCTTATGAACACAGAAGAGCTTCACTGGAGGTTATATGAGGAATTTGCATACAAAGTTCAGACATTATTGTCCAATAACCACCTTAGTTACACAAGTTATTTTGTATTTAGCATATAATTTTCAGTTATACCATGTATATTTATGAAAAATAAGTCTATGGGAACCTTCAACTTGGTCAACTGGAAGTAATTGACAGTGTGCAGGATAAATCACATTGATTCAGGTGCAAAAATATGGTCAGAACCCAAGAAGAATGCCAAAAGTTGCCAAAAGTCCACTAGGTCCACATGGGACCCGGAGTAATAGACTTAAGTGACCAGCAAGTGACCTGGGTAGGTCAAAAAGTGACCAGGGGCTGAGCAAGGAGCAGCCCGCATTTTTTTATGCAAAATGCGGGCTGCACAGTCTGAAGCAAACTGGAGAGAGTTGGAGCTATGGTGCATGATTTGGAGCATGCAAACTGAAGATCAACAGGCCCAACTACTGAAGATGTAATCATGGTGAGAACTCCACTTCTCTGCCCCTTTGGTCTGATGAAAATGCATGCTGAAACAGTCTATAAAAGAGGGAAATCTGAGAGAAAAGTATTCAGCCTGCTCTTATGCACGACTTCTCTCATTTTGTCTACCTTATTCTTGGTCCAATGAAGCCCAACTTGTACCCAAGTACTTGAGTGACTTTGGGGCAAGCAAAGGGTGAGGATATTGAAGACATATGGGCTGTTATGGGCTGAAATAACCAGTCATAAACAGGGCAGCCCACTGTTATGGTCCATTTTTATGAGCAAACATGGGATTTATGTGGTTGTAATGGAAGGAAATGACCTCTTTTCTTCAGGACATTGTTCATGAATGATCAAAAGTGCTTCTTCTTGAGTTTATGCACTCATTTTGAACTTGATTATGGGCTGGAATTTTCTATTTTAAAAGAGGGCTGAAGCTAAAATTATGCTTCTTCAATTCATTTCATGTATCTTTGGCCCAAATCTTGGATGCATTTGAATCTATCAACAATATACTTGTTCCAAAGGGTTGAAATCCATCTATGTACTTGAAATAAATGCCATTAGATCTTGCATTTGACATTCATAATTGAATTAAGAATTTGAAAATATCCTTTATGATATGATGTATGTATCCAGAGGCATTTGATGTAATCAAGATAGACTTATTCCTTCTGTTCATGTATGCTAAGTACATAGTGAAAAAGCTTGAACTCTTCTTCCGTACCTAAATCATTTCTAAATCCCGGATCTTATTAAACCCCAATCTATTTTCCCTTCCTGAATCTTGAATCCTAAACTCTTCTTCTGCACTAAAGCCTCGGTGGTAGACCTTCAACCCTTAACGCGACGACAACGTTGGTGGTCATTAGGATACTCACATAGCCACTGACTTTTCACTTATTATAATTAGTTTGTTACACCTACCTACAGCTGGGAAAGATATATCACCAGTCGATGAGCATAGTCTGTTATACACTATTTGACTTAGTAGGCCACTTTCCTTTATGTTGTACCTTATCTATACTTTCTGTACATTGTGTAGTGTGTGGAAGAAGAAGAAGAAATCAGCAAGAAAATGTTTTGGCCTCCATATCTCTTTTTGTTTTCTTGAGTGAGCTTCCTCTTGTGTATAAAGCGTGTGTTTGGCATAGTAGCTTAAGCAAGTCCCCCCACTAGGCAATTCTTGACATAGGGTTCTAGCAGCCTACATTTCAGGAATTACCCAACAGCGGAAGCAAGCTTAGATAAATAGGCATCTTCAAAAAAAAAAATCATGAAGGTGATTGCATTGTGGTTTATAATTCCAGACTCAATAAGTTTTCGGCAAATTAAAACTCCATTATGTAGGTCCATTTGTCATGTTTAAAGATATTGGTCATGGCACATTTTTGCTTAAAGATCTGCAAGGCAAGGTGTTGCAGCCTACAGTGAATGGGTTTAGACTCAAAAGATTGGTACAACCTTACTACGTAGAGGTCAATTTAATCTTACCATGGTTTGTCAATGTCATAGTGCCATGTAGTGATTACGAGGAGTGGTCTTTGACGTGTCATTCTAATATGACAAATGGCACAAAAAGTTTGAACTTGGACTTAAGCTTTGAAATAGAGAAGAAGCTTTCTTCTGTTGTTACTTCTTCTTTGTCTCCATCATTGTCTGCCAATCGACCAAGCACTCCCCGCCATGCCACACACTCAGTGCACTTCAGCTAAGTAGCGATCTAAGAAGAAATGGGTCCACAAGGAGGATGATGGTGATATTTATTATCACCTAGCTATAGAGTCAGACCACCATGAAGCGACAACAACACCAAAGGCATCACCATAGGTACTCAACTCGAGTGCTGCTTCAACACCCTTTGTGGATTCTACTTTGTCTTTGGACCTTGATCATGCCTCGGCCAAGGCGTGGCTAGAGAAAATTGGTTTGTATCAGTTTGCATGTCTTCCTTGGCAAACATGGGCAGCTAATGTCCATGCTTCTTTGCAACTTGACATCCTATGGCAATCTTAGTGAAAATTTGTTGGTTATCTTGAGCTTACTACGGATTTGGTCAGCCATGTTTTTGCATGGCCCATGAATGTTAATCCAACTTTGTGGAGGTGCTCAGATGAGCAAATGCATGAAGCATTTCGGGAGGTTACAAGTCCAAGCAAGATATATATAATGAGGTGCATTGATGCTGGTCGAAAAATGCATCTCCAATGGTTTATGGGGAGGTTCATGATGTTTATCAAGATGGATTCCATTGCTCGGGAAACCTATGGATTTATGTATTATGCTGAGAATGTTCATATGGCAAATTGGGTAGGGGTGATGTATGATAGGCTAATGATTGAGATAAAAGTGCTTAATACCAAGAATATTTTCCATAAATAGCGCATGGAATGTTTTTTGGCCACCTTGTATGAGTATGCTTTCATGCAATTCCCTAGCTTAACTATGCATCATTTATTGACACTCCTAATACTATGTCTTGGGATACTGGGAATTCTAATAATGTGATAGAAGATACTTGTACTGGAAAGGATAGTGGGGATGGTATTGATCTTTTTGGTGGTGATAAAGATAATTTTTCTATTTATCAAGACATTATGCAAGCAGCTTATCAAGAATCGTATGCAAAACAGGTTGCAATGGACATTGATAAGGATCATAGGAAGCAAATACATGATGATCACGTCGAGCATGTGGATGCAAAGGTCAAAATGGATGCATTGAACTCTGCAATTCATTTGCATGCCATGAAAAAAAAAAGGAAATTGGTTGCATTTGGCTTAGGGGTAAACCTCAGGCGCACATGGCCACTAACTTCTCACTTATTACAATCAGTTTGTCACACCTACCTACAGCTGGTAAAGATATAGTGTCACTCGATCAACGTAGTCTATTATGCACTGTTTGACTTAGTTGGCCACTTTTCTTTATGTTGTATCTTGTCTATACTTTCTATACATTGTATAGTGTGTGGAAGAAGAAGAAGAAATCAACAACAAAAAAAATTTGGCCTCCATATCTCTTCTTGGTTTCTTGAGTGAGCTTCCTCTTGTGTATACAGTGTGTGTTTGGTGCAGCAACTCAAGCAAGTCCCCCCACCAGGCAATTCTTGACATAGGGTTCTAGCTGCCTGCATTTCTGGAATTACCCAATAGCGGAAGCAAGCTTGGGTAAATAGGCATCTTCAAAAGAAATTTTTTCATGAAGGTCATTGCATTGTGGTTTATGATTTGAGACTCAGTAAGTTTTAGGGAAAATTAAAACTCTATTATGTAGGTCCATTTGTCATGTTTAAAGATATTGGTCATGGCACATTTTTGCTTAAAGATCTGCAAGGCAAGGTGTTGCAGCCTACAGTGAATGGGTTTAGACTCAAAAGATTGGTACAACCTTACTATGTAGAGGTCAATTTAATCTTACCATGGTTTGTCAATGTCATAGTGCCATGTAGTGATTACGAGGAGTGGTCTTTGCTGTGTCATTCTGATATGACAAATGGCACAAAAAGTTTGAACTTGGACTTAAGCTTTGAAATAGAGAAGAAGCTTTCTTCTGTTGTTACTTCTTCTTTGTCTCCATCATCGTCTGTGAATCGACCAACACTCCCCACCACGCCATGCACTCGGTGCACTTCAGCTAAGTGGTGGTCTATGAAGAACTGGGTCCATAGGTAGGATGATGATGATATTGATTATCACTTGGCTATAGAGTCAAACCACCATGAAGCGGCAACAACACTGAAGGCGTCACCACATGTACTCAACTGGAGTGCTGCTTCAACACCCTTTGTGGATTCTACTTTGTCTTTGGACCTTGATCATGCCCCCACCAAGGCGTGGCTGGAGAAAATTGGTTTGTATTAGTTTGCATGTCTTCCTTGGCAAATGTGGGCAGCTAGTGTCCATGCTTCTTTGCAACTTGACATCCTATGGCAATCTTAGTGAAAAATTGTTGGTTATCTTGAGCTTACTACGGCTTTGGTCAGCCATGTTTTTGCATGGCCCATGAATGTTAATCCAACTTTGTGGAGGTGCTCGGATGAGGAAATTCATGAAGCATTTGGGGAGGTTACAAGTCCATGCAAGGTATATATAATGAGATGCATTGATGCTGATAAAAAATGCATCTCCAATGGTTTATGGGGAGGTTCATGATGTTTATCAAGATGGATTCTATTGCTCATGAAACTGATGGATTTATGTATTATGTTGAGAATGTTGATATGTTGAATCTGGCAGGGGTGATGTATGATAGGCTGATGACTGAGGTAAAAGTGCTTAATACCAAGAAGGTTTTCCATAAATCCCGCATGGAATGTTTTTTGGCCACCTTGTATAAGTAAGCTTTCATGTAATTTCCTGGCTTAACTATGGATCTTTTATTGACACTCTAGATACTATGTCTTGGGATACTGGGAATGCTAATAATGTGATAGAAGATACTTGTAATGGATAAGATAGTGGGGATGGTATTGATCTTTTTGGTGGTGATAAAGATAAATTTCCTATTTATCAAGACTTGAAGCAAGCAGCTTATCAAGAATCATATGCAAAATAGGCTGCAATGGACATTGATAAGGATCATAAGAAGCAAATACATGATGATCATGTCGAGCATGTGGATGCAAAGGTCAAAATGGGTGCATTGAACTTTGCAATCAATTTGCATGCCATGAAAAAGAAGCAGAAAATTGTTAGGATTTGGCTTAGGGGTAAACCTCAGGCGGATGGGTCCGCACGTCTATACTTAGCACATTGGTGGTCATTATGATACTCACATGGTCACTGACTTCTCACTTATTATAATTAGTTTGTTACACCTACCTATAGCTAGCAAAGATATATCACCAGTCCATCAACGTAGTCTATTATGCACTGTTTGACTTAGTAGGCCACTTTCCTTTATGTTGTATCTTATATATACTTTCTGTACACTATATAGTGTGTGGAAGAAGAAGAAGAAATTAGCAAGAAAATGTTTTGGCCTCCATATCTTTTCTTGTTTTCTTTAGTGAGCTTCCTATTGTGTATACAGTGTGTGTTTGGTGCAGCAACTCAAGCAAGTCCCCCCGCCAGGCAATTCTTGA
Source organism: Lygodium microphyllum (assembly GCF_053477565.2). NCBI lineage: Eukaryota > Viridiplantae > Streptophyta > Polypodiopsida > Schizaeales > Lygodiaceae > Lygodium > Lygodium microphyllum. The sequence goes on from NC_141147.1 coordinate 84,065,251, forward strand.
CATAGGGTTCTAGCTGCCTACATTTCAGGAATTACCCAACAACGGAAGCAAGCTTGGGCAAATAGGCATATTCAAAAGAAATTTTTTCATGAAGGTGATTGGGTTGTGGTTTATAATTCCAAACTTAGTAAGTTTTTGGGCAAATTAAAACTCCATTATGTAGGTCCATTTGTGATGTCTAAAGGTATTAGTCATGGCACATTTTTGCTTAAAGATCTGCAAGGCAAGGTGTTGCAGCCTACAGTGAATGGGTTTAGACTCAAAAGATTGGTACAACTACACTATGTAGAGGTCAATTTAATCTTACCATGGTTTGTCAATGCCACAGTGCCATGTAGTGATTATGAGGAGTGGTCTTTGGTGTGTCATTCTAATATGACAAATGGCACAAAAAGTTTGAACTTGGACTTAAGCTTTGAAATAGAGAAGAATATTTCTTCTGTTGTTACTTCTTCTTTCTCTCCATCATTGTCTGTGAATCCACCAGCACTCCCCACCATGCCACACACTTATTTCACTTCAGCTAAGTGGCGGTCTATGAAGAAATAGGTCCGCAGGGAGGATGATGATGATATTGATTATCACTTGGCTATAGAGTCAAACCACCATGAAGTGGCAACAACACCAAAGGCGTCACCACAGGTACTCAACTCGAGTGCTGCTTCAACACCCTTTGTGGATTCTACTTTGTCTTTGGACCTTGATCATGCCCCCACCAAGGAGTGGCTAGAGAAAATTGGTTTGTATCAGTTCGCATGTCTTCCTTGGCAAACGTGGGCAGCTAATGTCCATGCTTCTTTGCAACTTGACATCCTATGGCAATCTTAGGGAAAATTTATTGGCTATCTTAAGCTTACTACGGCTTTGGTCATCCATGTTTTTGCATGTCCCATGAATGTTAATCCAACTTTGTGGAGGTGCTCCCAAATGCATGAAGCATTTGGGGAGGTTACAAGTCCACGCAAGGTATATATAATGAGGTGCATTGATGCTAGTCAAAAAATGCATCTCCAATGGTTTATGGGGAGGTTCATGATGTTTATCAGGATGGGTTCTACTACTCGGGAAACCTATGGATTTATGTATTATGCTGAGAATTTCGATATGTCGAATTGGGCAGGGGTGATGTATGATAGGCTAATGACTGAGATGAAAGTGCTTAATGCCAAGAAGGTTTTTCATAAATCCCGCATGGAATGTTTTTTGACTGCCTTGTATGAGTATGCTTTCATGCAATTTCCTGGCTTAACTATGGATCTTTTATTGACACTCTAGATACTATGTCTTGGGATACTAGGAATGCTAATAATGTTATAGAAGATACTTGTAATGGAAAGGATAATGGGGATGGTATTGATCTTTTTGGTGGTGATAAAGATAAATTTCCTCTTTATAAAGATAAACCTCACGTAGATGAGCAGCCCCCAAATGTTACGTCCGATGTTCCTGACATTTTCAAGAAGGCTTTGGATAAAGACTTTGAGTCTATGCATGCATCTCAAACTCCTTTGGTTTCCGAGGTTGTGTCAGATGCCATGAATTTGATGCAAAAAATCATGATGTATTTGCGGCAGTCTTGACCGGGCTCACTTAGGCATTGCAACTGAGCTTCAAAGCTTGTAGAATCAGCTGAAAATAGAGAAGATGCAGACTAATGATTTGGCTTAGCAGAGTTGAAGCAGAAAACAACTAATTATGCTTCATGAATATACTTAATGTTATGCATACATATATTTAGGGGCCTAAACAAAATATATCTCTTAGTGGCAACAAATATTTTTTCACGTTTATTGATGATTGTTCAAGAATGTTGTGGGTGTATTTCATGAAGGAAAAGAGTGATCTTTCAAGGCTATTGTTTAAATAGAAATGAGTTTAAAGGTTAAGTACTTGAGGTCAAATGGAGGGGGAGAATATCTCTTTGATGAGTTCAATGACTTTTTGAGGTCTCATGGAATAAATAAATAGTCTACTTACAAGTATATCCTACACCATAATGGGGTTGTAGAAAAGGAAAAATAGGCATGTTGCAGAAGTTGCACAAGCATTGATGGTTGAAAAGAATTTTCCAAAACATTTTTGGTCTAAAGCTATTCATATTGCTATCTTTATTAAGAGAACATAACTTCCACAGCTATAGTTCTTGGAGTGACCCTCAAAGAATGTTGTATAGGCAAGAAGCTCGATGTTTTATACTTAAAAGTGTTTGGTTGTCTTACATATGTTTATGTGAGAGATGAGTTTTGAAAGAAGCTTGGTCCAAAGGTTGAAAATGTATTTTCATAGAAAGGGATTGTTGTTATAGCCCTATCACATGTGAGTTCAGAGAGAGCAATTATGTTATTTTTTATGAGGTGCACAATTGGTATGCATTTAGTGGTGATGCATTGGATGATGATAAAAATCATGTGTGGATAACAAAGTAAGAATCATAAAGCCTTAGTGGGCCAGGTTTGGGAGACTAAAGAGCAACCCTACATCTTCAGATGCATCATCAAGTGTTGCACGTAAAGACAAAGAGAAAAAGAAAGTGTCACATGGTAATGATATATCTAGTAGTCATTTGGGGTTTGATGGAGATTCTAGTGGTTTAGAGAGTTTAGATGATGAGCTTGGTATTCCTTCAGTCAAGATATGGTGTGTACAAAGAGTATATGATAATGTAAAGACTCCATTGGGTGATCCAATGGTATGCAAGTCTAGTAGGATCAACTATCTTATTAAAAAATTTGGTTTTGAAGCAGCTCACCATTATGCTTATATGATAAAGGTGGTTGAGGATGTTGAGCCCACTTATTTGAGGATGTTTTTTGTCATGTTCATTAGATACAACAATGGATGAGGAGATTGTATCATTAGAGACCAATAAGACTTGGGATCTAGTATCATTGCCTAAGAGCAAGAAAGCTATTAGTTGCAAGTGAGTCTACAAAATTAATCATAATGCAAATGGTTCTATTAGCAGGTATAAGGCTAGGCTGGTCGCAAAAGGCTATGCTTAAATATATTGTATAGATTATGATGAGACATTCATTCCAATTGCTAGGATGGTGATTACTAGATATGTGATTTCTCTGGCAATAGCCAAAGGTTAGAGTTTATAGAAAATTGATGTAAAAATTACATTCTTGCATAATGAATTGTAAGAAGAGGTGTATATGGATTAGCCAATAGGTTCTGAGAAGTTAGAGCCTCCCATATATATGTGCATGTTAAAGAAAAGGCTCTATGGGCTAAAGCAAACACCTAGAGCATGGTCTAACAAGATCAAAGAGAGTCTCTTTTCGATATTGGCTTTTATGTTTCTGATGTTGATCCCTCGCTTTATGTGAGAAAGGAAGATACATGTTTTATCATCATAGTCATCTATGTGGATGACTTGATTATTTCAAGTGACAGTGACAATGGGATCGCTAAAATCAAGGGCCTTTTAAAGAAGAGTTTAAGATGAAGAATTTAGGTGAGCTAAGATACTTTCTTGGTATTTAACTAATTAGATGTAATGATGGTATATGGCTATCCCAAAGGTAGTATGGCTTGGATATGTTGTCCAAGTATGGTATGATAGCATGTAAGCCTCTTTCAGTGCCATTGGAGCAAAATGTAAAGTTGAGTGCTAATGTTGGGGATGAGATAGAAGACCCTACTATGTTCATGAAGATAGTAGGAAGTTGTATTGCATAGGTCTTGTCAATCACTTCATGCAAATGCCTAAAAAGTTTCATTTGGATGCAGTTAGATGCATATTGAGATATATGAAGTTCATTTTGTATTATGTTTTCCCCTGGTAGTACAACAATTACGTGGAGTAGCAAAAATTAATCTATAGTCACTTTATTGAGTGCAAAGGCTAAGTATAGAAGTGCTACTATAGCATCATGTGAGAGGTGGTATGGCTGCAAAAGTTATGTGGTGATTTGGATGTCTAGGGAGATGGTCCAGTTGTCATTCACAATGACAACATGAGCAACATACCATTAGCTAGGAACTCAATGTTTATTACTAGGACAAATGTATTGACGTGCATTACCACTTTGTGAGAGAGAAGGTACTTGCAAAAGATATGGACTTGGTACAACACACAAGATCAAATAGTTAACATTTTCACAAAGGTATTAGGTGCAAAGAAGCTTTGATAATTTCAAAGCTTACTTGGAGTTGTGAAGATACAGTTGAGCTTGAGGGGGAATGTTGAGATGACAAGCTCAACATCTCTGAACATTGATGATGGGCCACTTGAATAGATGGGTCTGCACATCTGTACTTAGCACATCGCTAGTCATTATTATGATCCTCACATAATCATTGACTTATCACCTTTTATATTTGGATTGTTGCACCTACCCATAGTTGGCATAGTTATAGTACCAATTGATTAGTATAGTTAGTCATGCACTATCGGACTTAGTAGGCCACTTTCTTTTATGTTGTATCTTATCTATAGTTTTTTTTAACCTTGTATTGTGTGTGAAAGAAGAAGAATAGCCAACAAGAAAACATTTTGGCCTCCATCTCTCTTTTTGTATTCTTGAGGAAGCTTCCTCCTATGTATATGGAGTATATATTTGGTGTAGCAACTCAAGCAAGTCCCCCTACCATGTTATTTGTGACACAAGAGTGGAGTAGATTTTCTACCCTTTCACTTAGATTTTTAACCCATCTTTTATGCGTATAGTGCCCACCTCTTGGCATTTGCCTTTGCAACATTTACCCATGAGATTTTACAATTCACACAAGGTAGCTTGATGCTTAAATTTATAATGAATATTCATTATAATTTCTTGGATTCAAAGCCTAATAAAAGTAAAAACCAAAATTGATTGGCAATCTTAGTTCTTTATGCTACATGGGTTTATGTTTTTTCATCTTTTTCTCACTTGGTCACGCATCAACTTCTCATTCTCCTTTAGTTTGGCTTTTCTCATTATAGATTAATAATCACATTTTAAAGCATAAATGTGTATTGCTTGTTGTATGAAGTCACATTTGGATAGCATTAACTAGCAATGTTAGGTCTTTATCATATCTTTGCTGATAACAAGGTACTTTGGTTATCCTAGGGGGGATGGATGACACTAGTTGCATTGTGGAGTGCACTTTCTAACATCTTTTGATAAGTTCAAATATTGGACATCTCAAGGTGATCACAAGTAGCCTATTGTCTTCTTACTTTTCTTTCCGATGTAAAAAAGGTCAAGTGTGAAGTCTAACAACCTAGATGTACATATCATGTAAATATAATTTTGGATAGGCCCAAATTTTATGGCACCAAATTACCCTTAATTGGAAGGGGTAAATTTATCGATTTGGCATTTTTGCATGGCTACTTGATGTTTAGCTTTCTTGTAACCTTGTGCATTTTCTCTACATACAACTCCTCATGACAATTCACACTTTGCACCTAGCATTTATATACAATTGCTATAGCCACATTCTCCCCTACGTATCTTTGTCTTCATCTTTTTCCACAACTGAAGAATGATCTTCTTGAGAAAAAAATCTTGCAAAGGCTACTTGGACCACATAAAGAAGACTTGTTGACTGGGGATGATTGACATTGACATGGAGTTATGGAACAAGAAGCCTTGGGAGTGAGTGTGGAGATATATTGACATGGAGTTCTAGAACAAGAATCCACCATTGTAAGAAGTAACATACAACTCATTTCCTAAGCATTCTTATGCTCTTACAACTTGAGAGGATGTAAAATGTTCATAGAAAACTAAAATTTTGTTAATGTCATCATAAGGTGCATATGGAGGATGGATAAGTAATTGTGATGAATCTTAATATCTATTTGCTTTTAGCTATTGCATATGGAAGTAACAAAGATCAAAGATTATCTTTGGTCTTATAGGACATAGGCATAGTGTGCTCCTTTTTTTACCAAGGTCATTAAGGTTGATAGCGATCAACCTTTTAACACTCTATAGTATTTGATTGGGTGTGAAGTTAACATCATTGCAATATTTTTGGGTAATCCTTTTGGGTTTTTGCTTCAAAATTTGGTTATTGTACTAGTGGTTTATTAGATGGTTGGTTGCAACAATCACTACTCTCACATGCAAAAGTCTTATGATGCATTGCTTTTTTTTGCAGAGGTGTTATTTCGTCTTCTCATTCACCTTCTTTGTTATTCTAGGCTATTTCCTAAACTTATCCATTTTATTCTTCAATTCCACATTTTAGATGTTATAAAAGTATTTGGTCAAAAGCCGTCGAGACTCAAGTAAGAAGAGATCATAGCATCAAGAAAAGAATATGTGCAAAAGAAGAAAGAAAAAGGTAATAGAAATCAAAGAGACATATGAAATAGGATATATTTCTCACATATGAGCTTGAGCTCAATCTCTATGCAGCATATGCATCCTAATAAAGATTATAGATCTGAAGCTATCGCTTATACAAAATCCAATTTAAAGCAACCAATATAATTCAATGTATACTACACATAAGATCAAGCATCAAACAATAGAAATAAGGCACAAAAATAGATTTGAACTTGCATTAGAATAGTCTAATACCAAAAGTAACCCACATAAATCAATAATATTATATTTTGAAGCTTCCAAAAAACCCTTCTTTTAGCCCAAAAACCTATGCTTTGATCTAATATAGCAATAGAAAAATAATACCTCAAAATAGTCCATAGGAAACCCCTATTCAAGGACAACAAATAACAATAAACTCCTCCGAATTCAAGGTAGATCAGTGTATTCCCTACATGGCCAACAATAGAATGCTTGTTTGAACTATTTAGAATAGCCCCACTATAGTCTTGGAGATCATAGACCACTCCTCTCATGCACACACAAGTATCAACATGTCTTTTGCTACTCTTTTCCCTATTTTCCCCTTGATTTCTAGCATGGGCATTATGCTTTTTGCCTTATTGAATAGGCCAAGTTGAGGATAGTAGTTCATGCCTGAAATTTATGACAAAAATCATGGGGGGGTTACATGGTATGATTTCACACACACACACACACTCTCTCTCTCTCTCTCTCTCTCTCTCTCTCTCTCTCTCTCTCTCTCTCTCTCTCTCTCTCTCTCTCTCTCTCTCTCTCTCTCTCTCTCTCTCTCTCTCTCTCTCTCTCTCTCTCTCTCTCTCTCTCTCTCTCTCTCTCAAGGTCCATAATATGGTCACTTACGTGTCTACGAACAAGTGCTTGATACTTGCACTCAAAACTAAGTCATTAAACTTACTTCCCAACTTCATGACAATTGACCATATACAATATAAGTTCAACACAGATATAGGTAGAGCAATGCCTTTGGCACATAGGTATAATACAATCACTACTAGACTTCCCATAATTTTTCAAGTAGTGGACACATAACCACATGACATGCACCCCCTCTAAACCTCTACATCCTCTGACATTTGCCATTTATCTTACTCTTTATCACATGATTAAGAGCTTCTATTGCATCTTTATTATCTTTCTCTTCCTCTTTTTCTATGTTGTCCTCAGTAAGTGGAAGAATATCTCCTCTTAAATAGATCGATCAATTTTCCAACTATGGGTATCTCATCTAGCTAAATAAGAGAATACGTTGCATTGTCATATGCATGTTGCATGATTTAAGGACCAAACCAGATCTTAGAGACCTTCCTAATGGTACTATACTAGGTATCCAAATTGTTGTCATGCACAAGTACCCAATCTCCTTCTTCAATAGCTCTAGGCCAAAGTCTCTACCTTTTGTCAAACTTGTCTTTATTTCTTGATTGGCTTCTTTTACTCTTTGTACTACAAGTTCTATATGTTATGGCCTTCTCTCCAATTGATGAATCCTTAGAGCTAGTAGCTCTTCTCTACTCATTCCTTCATTTCATGGCAACACATGCCATGTAGTAGTTACTTCCTTTGTTGGCATGATTCAATTCTACCCATACATCAACCCTACTAGTATGCACCTTGTTATAGCACTATGAGTAATGTGATAAGCCCATAATTAATGCATACAAAAGTATGGCATGGTCATTCTCGTATTTTTCTCATGCATGTTTTTGCTAATGTCTTGAAAATTAGCAAATGACCCCTTTCACTTTTTCAATTCCCTGTAGGATTATAAGTCAATGTTAGTGTAAGCTTGATCCCCAACCTAGAGGAGAAATATCTAGCCTCATCAACATCCAACTCTGCTCTATTAGCTATAATCTTGCTGACCCATTCATAACACATATCACATCCTTCAATAAGAACCTATATGTAGCACTAATCGCTTTAGTTCTCAAAGCACTTAGCCTCTTCAACTTGATTTGTAAGGTCCTCCCATGCAAGCACAATATATCTCTTCTGCCATAATCCCATAGGCATGGTCACTAGAACTATAACCCATTTTTAATGCAAAGAGAGAGGATAAATAGGATGCAAGCCATCATGGTGCCTCACAAAAGAATACATTTGATATGTACTACAAGTCTCTTACAAACTTAAGACATCTTTATATATAGCTTTCCGCTAGTATCCCTCTTTGATCTTCTCAAATGTAGGCTTGAACTGTTGGGGGTAAAGGTGCCTCTGCCTAGCCGCTTGTGTATTGCTACACTAACAGTACCTGCGCCTGCACACTGCAGTCGATAGGCACCCATCACCGTCACTTTATTCTTTATTCTTTTAGTGACAAATGAATAAAGGGAAGGCTAGTCACACATTGTAACTGTTGGAGTTCCCACATTGTGACTCTCTCTCTCTCTCTCTCTCTCTCTCTCTCTCTCTCTCTCTCTCTCTCTCTCTCTCTCTCTCTCTCTCTCTCTCTCTCTCTCTCTCTCTCTCTCTCTCTCTCTCTCTCGCTCTTGCTCTCCCACCCGTGCAAGCTTCAATCCTTCTCACCTTTCAACTGGTATCAGAGCATGGTTCCTTGAGTATTTGAGCTTGGTCCATGAATTCTTCAGCATTCATTCGAATCCCTACACCATTGGCTCTCACTCTTGGCAGCCATATCTGACTCCTTCAAGCTTTGATCACTCCCCAACTTCTCTAGCACATATCTAGCCCATTTGGGCACCCTTAAGGCATTCCTTCATATGTATTGGAGCTCTCTTTTGTTATTTTACTTCAGTCCATAGGTTTTGTGAAGCAAGGTAGCCATGTCCTCTTGCTTCTTGTGACGCATACACTCTACTGGTAACTTTGCCCTTCAAGAGGAAGCTCCTGGGGATCCTTGACTACTCCCCCAACCTTGCCTTGACCTTGCCCAGTCCTTCCATAGGGCCCAGATTAGTTTGGGCTAGCTTGAAGGCCCGCGAAAAAATTCATTTTTTACTTCAGCCCTCCCTTCTTACTCATTGGCAGCTTGAAAACACTTCATTTGGCACTTGGGAACCCCTCTTGATGCTCGGCATTGGTGGTTATCATTGACATTGATTTGTGGACTGATTTACCTTAGTATAGGATTTTTTTTCACAGTCCACAAGTAGCCACAAACAATGTTACGTCATCACTTTATGTTTATGCTTGGTTAGCATTGACATTTGATGCTCGGTTGGTCCTGAATGGTCCCCGAATGTTAGGGGAATGTATGCTTATTGATCGGCCATCATTTGGAGCTAATTTAGTGGCTTGAAATAATCAATTTTACATAGTAAATCACTATTGTGCACTCCAAGGCTGAAGCTTATTTAGTCACTTTATGCTTTGCCTATTGGTCACACGGGTGCTTCTCAAGTGTTCATATGACTATTGGGATACAAATGAAGGTTGACAAATGCTTTGGATGGTTCCAAAATATATTTTGAGCCTTTTTTTAGCTCCATACTGGTTGGCATTTACTTGACATTGATCTACACTGGGATGCTTTGTGATAGAAGTTATACCTATGGTCTATGTATGACCCGTTGGTACATGCTTGATGCTTACATATGCTAGATACATTGTTTGGACTTGAATGCTATTGGAGCTTCATTTGGGCTTGACTTTGGATATTCTGGAGCTTATTTTGGTCTTTCTTTGGCTTGTTAGAGATTGATAGGGATTGTCTTCATGACATTGGATGCTATCATTGGATACTTGACCACTCCTCTGCTATGGATGTCTTACTAATGTATTATCTTGAATACTCTGTCATTGGTGCTCTTACATGCTTTGTTTGAGCTTATTTTCTTGACACTTATGGATTTGTGCCAGTGGTAGCATCCGTGTATTCTTATTAGACATTGAGTAGTGCGGGTTATGCATATTGAGTTTTTGGATACTTGAGATTGAGATCTCCTTATGAATTATGTATGGTTGATATGCCTTGGTTTGTGTAGATGTACTTGGGCTGATTCGGCTTTGTATTCACTGAACAAACACCGACTTGTGTTAGGTCTTGGCAGTGGTATGTACATTTTTCCATGTTGATTGGGGGGTGTACCGACTTTACTAATGAACTTTGTCTGACATGCTTGGGTGTTGGCTCATGTCAGTTTGACTATTGCATTCTTGTTTTTGCCCACTTGATGTTGGTTTTGCATTGACAATCAGTGATTGACTTTGAATATTGGGTTTTGCCTATTGTCAGCTCTCATTGTACATGTAAAAATTACACGATGCAGCGAACAAATTTCCAGAAAGAGATAGAGATAGAGAGTACACAATAGATAAAAGGAGAATTAGAAAATTTCTTTAGCTCTAAACAACTGATACAGAGATGGCTCTGTCCACCCGTGCGCTTCCACAGTGAAGCTTAGATGGCGATCTAGATAGAAGATAGGTGAAGAGCTTAAGGCTAGCTAGAACAACTCTGACTGGGTGAAAGATAGATGATCGATAGTTGTGAAGGGGTTTAGCTTTTATAGCCAGTGAAGGCAATTATGTCAGCATGACCGACCTACCATATGAGCCTCCACTAGTCGGTCAAGGAATATTCCAAGAATATTTCCTTTACCATCAGGCCAGGGGCACTACCCCCGGACCCTTGCCAGGGGGGCCGCTGGTCCCCTCTGGGATCCCCCAGCCAAGGGCCGCTTCCGCGGCCCCCGGACCCCAAAATAGGGGCTCCTTTTAACTCCCTTACGCCGCAACTCGATGCAATGTGCCTCGAGTTGCTACCAGCTTAACTACTCAGTCCAACCCAAAGATTAGACCCACAATGGTCACCTTTTTGCCATCTGGTCACATAGATCTCATCTGATATACAAGTCCCAATTTCTGGGCTCACATTTGGCTTCTCCTCATAATGGGGGCCTTACAACTTTGAGCACCATGGACCATTGGGGGCACCTTATGAGGGTGGGGCATTGAGCATATCTAATACCCCCCCTCAATGTCCACCCATAGGTGAACTATCTCCTTGGCCCAATGCCGAGTCTCTGAAGATGAATTTGAACTAGATCCTTCGTAAGTGCTTTGGTGAAGAGATCCGCTCCATTCTCCTCTGTTGGCCAATTCCACTATCCCATCCTCCATCAAATCACACACATAGTGATACTGGATCTCTATATGTTTCGTGCATGCATGAAACACTGGATTTTTGGCAATGGCAATGCAACTCTAATTGTCACATCTCAGCACAGTTGGTTCTTCATCCTGCACTCCCATATGCCATAGGATCCTTCTCAACCATACTGCTTCACATGCAACAAAACAAGTTGCCTTGTACTCTGCTTTGGTAGAAGACAATGCCACTATTGGCTGCTTCTTACTAATCCAAGAGAAAATTCCTGAACCTAAAGAGAAATAATAACCAAAAAGTGACTTCCTGGAATCACTGTCTCCTACCCAATCTGAGTCATAATTCCCCACAAGAGAAGTTTCGGAACTGTATTTGATACCATAGTCAAGAGTTTCCTTCAAGTATCTGAGCACCCACATCCCATCCTTCCAATGACTTTCATGAGGTTTGTTTGAGAACCTGCTCGAAACACCAACAGCAAAACTAATATCTGGTCTGGTATTACACAAGTAGATTAGTACCTCCTAATGTCTGCCAGTGCTAATGTATCCTCAACGAATAATTTTGCATTCACCTCCATAGGTCTAGCTATCTCCTTGCGGTCAAGTATGCCAAATGCCTTCAATATCTCCCATGCATACTTCTTCTAAGAGATGAAGATCTTTCTTGGCTCTTGCCAAACTTCAATTCCCAAACAATAGTGTAGCAAGCCCAAGTCTGTCATTTCAAACTTAGAACTCAAAGCCTTTCAAGTTTGGTTGATCATATCTTCATAGTCACCTGTAATAAGAAGGTACAGACTTTTCACCATCCCTGTAAACATACAAGTTAGCATCTGAGGCACATCTTTTGAAGTTTAAGCTTAAAAAGAACTTATCTATCCTCTGGTACCATACTCTAGGGGCTTGTTTCAGCCCATACAATGCCTTCTTCAGCTTACACACTTTGTTCTCAAAATGGGGGGCCTCAAACCCTGATGGCTGAGCCACGTACACCTCCTCCTTGAGGTCACCATTTAAGAACATTGACTTAATAGCCATTTGGTAAACTGGCCATTGCTTGTGGGTGGCCACTACAAGTACTATGCGAATAGTGGTCATTCTAGTAGTTGGGGCAAATGACTCTTGAAAATCAAACCCTTCAACCTGTGAAAATCCTTGTGCAACTAGTCTAGCTTTGTGCTTTTCTAAGGTACCATCAGCCTTATACTTTACCTTCCTCCAGAGCCACTTGGTGCCAATAACCTTTTGCTTTGCTAGCCGATCCACTAGCTCCCAAGTGTCATTCTTCATTATGCTGTCATACTCAACTTTTGCACAGTTGCCTTCCATGCTGGATCTACAAGTGCTTCTTTTAAGTCAGTTGGCTCCTTTACTTTTCTCATAATCTTAGCCATCAAGGCCATATTGACTATGTGAGCAGAAGCCCTCCTTTGGTCCTCTATTCTTTGAGACCTCCTTGGTCCATCTACCTTCTCCTCAACAAATGTGGACATAGGATTATTGTGGTCATAGAGCTACTTCACCCAATGCGGCAATGGCTTTTCTGATGGGGTGATGTCAGGTTGGTGAACTTTTTCCTCATCATCTAAAGATGATGCTTCCTCCTCCTTAAGGATAGGGATAGCTCTCGAGACAGGTTCATAGTGGACTACTTCGCTTGATGATAAAGTGGAAGAACTTGCCTTCTCCTCCTCCACTGTATGTAGCTACTCCTTGAACACCACATCATGGCTCGCGATGATCTTCTTTGCCTCTTTGTCATATAATTTGTAAGCCTTATGTTCATAACTATAACCCAAGAAGATACATTTTTTGCTTTTTGATTGTAACTTGTTTCTCTTCTCATCTGGAATATGTGCATAACATTCACATCCAAAAATTCTGAAATGTGAGACAGATGGTTTCTTACCAGTGTAAGCCTCGTGAGGTGTTTTTCCCTTGAGAGCCTTTGTGTAGCTCCGATTTAAAATGTAGACTGCAGTATTAATAGCTTCAGCCCAAAAATAGTTAGGCAATCCCTTGCCCTTTAGCATGCATCTTGCCATCTCCACAATGGTGCAATTCCTACCTTCCACAACACCGTTCTATTGAGATGTGTGAGACGTCATCAATTGACACTTGATCCCTTTGCTCTTGCAAAAGTCTTCAAACTCCTTTGAGTTGAACTCACCACCACCATCTGTTCTAAATTTTTTCACACTTTTCCTTGTTTCATTCTTAACAAGTGTTAGCTATTCTTTAAACTTACCAAAAGCTTGAGCCTTATCACAAAGGAAGTACACCCACATCTTCTTATTGTAGTCATCGATAATCAACATAAAATAAGAAGATCCCCCCAAGGCCCGTGTAGGCATCTTTCTGCACAAGTCAACATGCACCAACTCTAGAGAAGCCTATGCTATATTCTTGCTTTCTTGTGGAAATGCCTTTCTCTGTCACTTGCCCATCATACAAGCTTCACATGGTTCCTTCAATTCAGTCATTGCAAGTAGGTGAGTAATCACACCTTGCTTGTACATATCCTTCAACACTGCAAATCCAATGTGTCCAAACCTTTCGTGCCAAAGCTTACTTGTCCCCACTCCAACGGTGGCTCTAAGAGCACTTAGCTCATATAGGTTGTTCCTTCTTTCTCCTTTGCCAACAACTTTTCTATCACTGTCAAGAATTTCTGTACTTATCTTCTTGAACCTCACTTCATGACCAAGATCAGTTATAGTAGCAACTGATAACAAATTTCTCCTAATTTCGGGAACATACAACACATTTGAAATCTTTTTGACATCACCATTTGTAGCAATAAATGAAATAGTACCTATTGCCCGTAGTAGGGCATTTTGCATCATTTCCAACCGTCACAATGATGGAGTCTTGTAGAGGCTGCATAGAGCTGTATAGACCTTTCTTGTCAGTCATGTGATAGGAGGCCTCACTATCCAACACCCATGAGTCAGGTGGCAGATTCTTCTTGTGCCGAGGAGCACACCTCCTCAATGGTTGCTATGAAAAACTCCAAATCTGCTTCGGCTACATTGGCTATCTCTTTCCCTTTACTTTTAAGGGTACCATTCTTTTCATCTGCCTTCTTGACACGACAATCTGCGATTGCATGTCCTTTCTTCTTGCAGTAGAAGCACTCTCCTTGAAACTTCTTCTTACTGCCCTTCTTCTTTTTGTCACCATCATTTTTTCTTCTTGTAGTAGAAGCACTCTCCTTGTCCTTTCTTATTGCAGTAGAAGCACTCTCCTTGAAACTTCTTCTTACTACCCTTCTTCTTTTTGTCACCATCATTTTTGGTGGAAGAATCACCTTTGTCTTTTGCATTGGCATAGAATGCATCATCTCCATTGTTGCTTCCTTCTCGGGCTTTCAGCCTCAACTCCTCCAACAATAATGCACAAAACTCCTCAAAACTCAAAGCTTGAGGTCTCACCTGAGTATTAAGGGTAGTTACTAGTCCATCAAACTTTTGTGGACAAATCCGAAGACACCTCCGAGCTAGCTCCTCACTAGTATTTTGTATCCCAGCACCAGCCATCTGGTCGTGCAAATTCTTAATCGAGTGATGAATGCTTCAGTTGTCTCTCCTTCAGCAAACTTCTCCACTGCTAGTTAATTCTCCAAGTTTTGAATCCTTGTTTGGTTTCACGTTTCATACTGACTCCTCGGTACATTCCAAGCCTCTGATGCTTTGGTTGTATGTTGAATCAAAGTCAGAACACTGTTAAACAGCTTGTAACTAAGGCACACAATGCATTTGCATTCCTTCGTTTCCAAGCTCATAGAAGATCTGCATTTGGAGGAATCATCACACTAGGATTTGATGGGTCGGGGGTAGGCTGTGGTTCTACATCAGTCCCCAGCACAGTCTCCAAAAGCTCATAAGAATCAAAAATAGTTGTAATTTTGAACTTCCACAAGGTATAGTTTGTACCATCTAACTTTCCTTCGCTGAAGGTTGGTGGATGAATCCTCAGTGTTTGAATAGTTGGTACAATAGCACCACCTCCTGCACCACTTCCTGATGCACCAGAACCACTTCCAAAAGACGACATTGTTCCTCTTTGATGTTGAAGCCTTTGCCTCTTGCACACTTTTCGATCCCTAGAGTCCCCTAGGCTCTAAGTACATGTAAAAATTACACAGAGCAGTGAACAGAATCTAAGAAAGAGATAGAGATAGAGAGTATACAATAGATAAGTGAAGAATTAGAAAATTTCTTTAGCTCCAAAAAACTGATACAGAGATGGCTCTATCCACCCATGCACTTCCACAGTGCAGCTTAGATGGCGATCTAGACAGAAGATAGGTGAAGAGCTTAAAGCTAGCTGGAACAACTCTGACTAGGTGAAAGATAGATGATCGATGGCTGTGAAGGGGTTTAGCTTTTATAGTCTGTGAAAGCAATTAGGTCGGCATGACTGACCTACCATATGAGCCTCTACTAGTCGGCCATGGAATATTCCCTTTACCGTCGGGCTAGGGGCACTGCCCCCGAACCCCTTCCAGGGGGACCGTTGACCCCCCTGGGGCCCCCCCAGCCAGGGGCCACTTCCGCAACCCCCGAACCCCAAAATAGGGGCCCCTTTTAACTCCCTTACCCTGCAACTCAATGCAATGTGCCTCGAGTTGCTACCAGCTTAACTACTCATCAATCCAACCCAAATATTAGACCCATAATGGTCACATTTTTGGCCATCCAGTCACATAGACGTCATCTGATATACAAGTCAAGACTCGACCAATGTCCAGGCTCACATTTGGCTTCTCCTCATAATGGGGGCCTTACAACTTTGAGCAACATGGATCATTGGTGGCACCTTATGAGGGTGGGGCAATCAGCATATCTAACAGTACATTGCTACCATAAAATATAGCAAGCATATATTCAAGACTGTCATGTATTTTTCATGTTGAATCATCCTAATTTGATGTAATTTTGATAGTACTTGGTGGATAGCATCATTAGATACTCGTTTCTTGCCATTTTGCCTTGGTTTTAGTGATTTTTTGGTCATTTTCTGCAATTTACAGCAAGTAGTTTTGAACTGTCTACACTATTTCAACTTGTAGTATGGCATCTTCTTCCACTGACAATGCTATCTTCAACATCACTAAGCTTGATGGTACGAATTATGCCTATTAGAAGAGCCAAGTTTGGCAGTTATTGGTGAGATCTCACAGATGAAGCCACTAAGGTTGAGTGGAGAGTAGCTTGAAACTATGACTAATGACGAATGGATGGAGCTTGATGAGTTATACAAGTCCACCCTCATCTTGTCTCTCACTAAAGAGGTGCATTACAATGTGGTTGAGGAAGCATAGAGTGCTTGGTATATTTGGGATAAGATCAATAACCTCTATGACAAGCAAAGTCCTGCAAGTCAAATGTATCAGATGAAACAGCTTATGGATCTCTACATGAAAGAGAATGTTACCATGTCAGCTCATCTAAGCCAATTTCATGCTATTCTTAAGAACTTGGTTTTGCAAGGCATTGATTTCAAAGAGGATGTCACTCCATTTTTCTTGCTTGGATTTCTTAATGAGTCTTGGGATGTATTCTGCACTGCCTTATGTGCTTCTGCCACTACTTTGAAGCTATCTGATGTTGAGAGCTCTCTTTTGCATGAAGAGATAAACCATAAGAATTTGGATGCCTCTTATGTGTCTCATGATTTATTAGTTAGAGGCTGATGACATGATGGAAATGTAAAGAATGACCATGGTAATGGCCATGGATGGGATTTGCAACAATCTTGGTCTAGGTCATGATGCAAGTCACGCAGTAAGTCTCATGGGAGAAATGAAAATCTGGCTTGTCATCATTGTGGGAAGAAAGGTCACAGTGTCATGAATTGCGCAATGAAAGGCGAAAAGACAAGGGAAAAGAGAAAGTGCAAGAAAAGTCTTCTGATCGTAGCATAGTATCTACTAAGCCAAGTGTTAAAATTGAAGAGATCAATGTTATGCAACTTGAGGATAGTGATGGGGATTATATCCTTGCAGCAGTTGCATCCAATGCTTTGCAGATGATAGAGATACACTCTATGTATGCATAGTGTTGGCTCTTGGCCTCAGTTGTGTCCTTTCATGTGACACCTTGCCGAGAGTGGTTCCATTCATACCATTCTATTTCAGGTTTTGTGCGCTTGGGGGTGATGACAAGTCTCTTGAGATTATCGGCATTGGTGATGTTAGGCTGTAGTTTCCTTCTGGCAGCAGTTTTATTATGCACGATGTATATCTTCCATGAAGACAAGATGCATAGGCAGCATGAGAGAGTCGTGGAGATACATAGGGTTATATACATAGAGTCACTCCTGGGAGAGGGCTATGCAGTCTAAGATAGACTCCTTGCATAAGAATATGACTTGGGATTTGGTTTCCTTGCCTATTGGTAAGAAGGCTCTGCCATGCAAGTGGGTGTACAAGCTAAAAAGTACCCCTGAACACCCCAAGCTGACATATAACGCTAGATTGGTAGTAAAGGGCTTTAAGCAAGAGCATGGTGTTGACTTTGATGAGGCTTTCTCTCCTGTGGTTAAGATGACCACCCTGCACTTAATCTTGGCTTTGGTTGCACATCAAATGGATATCAAGATGGCTTTCTTACTGATGCTAGGAGGCATATTTCACGGTGGATTCCATGCCACGGTGGATTCCGTGAGGTTTTACGGTGGATTCCGTAAACTTTGATGACCAGGGCTCATACACAAAGTGGATTCTTTGTGCGAGAAGTTGATGGGGACGCTTGTCCTTTTCGGGCGTTTCATTAATTTAGTATGTACATGGGTGATTCCATAGCGGGTGATTCCGTAAAATGCATATTAAATTAATAAACGTTTATGAGTTTAGAGTGCGCACTCGTAATAAATTAAGGTTAGGATTTATTTCTAACCAGTTGATTTATTTATGTAGCTGAAGACTGCTAGGTATTCACTTTTGTCGGTTTAATTGTATTATTCTACTAACGATTGTGAATGCTTCAGTTGATGTGTAGAGATAGAGCAGTGGCGGAGGAAAGCATTGGAGGATAGCGAGTATTCGATTTATGGATTATATTTTGATGGGCGCATACCTTAGGCATGGCACCTATATTTTGTCATGCCTATTTATTAAGGCGTCGAATATTTATTATTATTTTGTATGAGCATGGGCGCACGATTATGTTATTTCTATTTGGACATTGTATTGGGCGTGCCAGACTCTTTGGGCACCGTCCACTAGCTTTATTCCTATTTTGTGTTAAAGCAAACTCAAAAGCTAAAAGCTTGCTATTTTGTAATTTGGGCTATTATTTGAGCTTGAAGATGAATAATACATAAAATACATGCTTTGTGGAGCGCTCACACAAGGCATGGGGGGAGATTGCACCCAATTGGTCTCTTTCTCTTATCGTTCATGCTTTTTACCTTGTAATTTGTGCAAAAAGTAGAGTTCTATTGTTCTTGGGGACCTTCCGGCATTCACTACGCGAGCGTACAACATCCAATCGCTACCCATCTTGTGCGAATGCGGAGCTCCTGGAACGATCGGGCTCTACGATCAATCTCGTCGCGAATGGTCGATACAGGCAGATTTCTCGCGATCAAGAACCCCTATTTCCATCATCGGATCACGAAGGATTGGTCTGCAGAGGCGGAGGATCACTCCTACATCTTCTTCATCAAGTCGTCAAGAACAGAGAGATAAGTCATAAACCCCATAACTCAATATATTCAAGCTTAAACACTAAAGCTTAAGAATCTTAGCTTAAACTTTAAGAAGCTAAAAGCTTCAATTCGTCAGCGCGAGGTATCTTAATACCTCCGATTTTTGCGCCATTGGCTGAAAAACGCCCCCCCCCACCCCCCCCCAACAAGTTACCTAAGCTTCAGTCAGTCAGGTCACACAAACAGATTCAGCAAGTCTATCAAGTTGAAGTACTGCAAGTTCCACAAAGCAAGCAAGTTTTGCAAGTCAACAAACTCTGCAAGTCACATTAGTTTGGTACTCTGTAAGTCTCCAAAACTCATAAAAGGGCTGTTCCTGCGCAGAAACATAAGCCTTGTATTCCCGAACTTGAGCTACGCTCATCCGGCTAACTTGATTTTGAGTGAGAAAGGTCTTTTGAGTTTTGTAGGATAAGGAACCACATATGGATGATCTTATGGCTGAAGGTGACCTACCTGAGCCTACGATGGAGCAAAAGCTGGACTTAATTATGATGCAATTGGATGAAGAACGAAGGGCTAGGCAAGCGTTGCAAGTTCAATTGGCTAATCTACAAAGATCGTCTACCAACAAAGAAGAACCTCAATCTGAAGATCTTATCCGACATACCATCGACGCAACTCTCGAAGCTCAAACCATCCGCACGGAATCAAAGATAAGTAAAAGAAGTTTCAAATTTCGTACTTTTAATGGCACTCGAGAGGGAAAAACTGTTCTTGCATTGATTAGTCAGTTTGACGACTACTTCCATGAGGAAACCTATGCAGAAAAAGATAAAATCAAGTGTGTCACTAATCATTTAGTGGACAGAGCATCTCTTTGGTGGACTGTAGTACGCAAGAGTATAGATTGTCCCACTACCTGGGAGAATTTCAAGAAGAAGTTCATGCAGAATTTCCTTCCTCCACAATTTCATGAGAAAGCCATTAAGCAATGGGATCTTCTTCAGCAACGGGATCGTGAGCCTATTCCTTAGTACACAAAGTGTTTTTGGAATGCACTACTCCAGCTACGCATGCTTGAAGACGTACCTGAAGCGACACACAAGCGCAAGTATATGTCTGGACTCCTTGGGCATTACTACACTGAAGTTAACATGTTCAAGCCTGCTACTCTTGAAGACGCCATTTCACTAGCTCACAACACTGAAGACAAGCTGCGAGGTAGAGACAGATGTCCACAACAATTCCAAGCCAATGGTAACTATGAATCTAAGCATTTCAATTCCAATTTTAGAAGATTTAATCCAGGTCGTTTCTCTTCATCACCTTTCCGTAAGAATTGGGCAAAACCACCTCCTTTACCATCTAATGTCAATCAAAACCCTAAGCCTATTCCATTGCCAAATCCTAATGTCCCTAGACTTCCTGCCATTGCAAACAATGTAACCAAAGCCAAGCCAATAGTATGTCATAAATGCCACTAGCCTAGACATTTAGCAGCAAATTGCCATTCGAAGAAGCCACCTGCCCATATCAACTACCTTGGAGCAATGGACGATGAAGAACATGAAGATATGCCTAATTTTACAGAAGATGAGGACGACACTACTACTCCTTTGGATACTTTACCAGGTATGCCAACTCCACATTCTTTATTGACTATGAAATGTTTGGTGCATGGAAAGGAAAAGATTATTTTGCATGATGGCGGTAGTACTCATGATTTCATTTCAGCAAAGTTAGTAAAGGAATTGAAGTTACAGACTGTACTTATGCATTATCGCATTAAAGCAGCATTCTTAGGCACTAGGTATAATGGTACATAGGAAGTGCATGACTTAGAGATTCAAATTGGTTAATACACAGACAGAAGAAATTTTCTAGTTGTTCCATTACAGTCGAGTGACATTATTTTAGGTATGCCTTGGCGTCATCAGCATAACCCAGATATAGACTATACCACACATTCAATGAATATTAATTTTCAAGGAAAACATATTACATTGTATGGTATGCATGCATCTAATGTTTTTCCACTGCTTTCGCATACTCAAGCTAAACGTGCCTTATACAAAAGTAGTAAATCCTATCTCATTTGGGTGAATGAACTGCAAGTCAAAGAAAATCATATGCACCCTAGGCATAAAGAATTTCTTGCACATTTTAAAGATTGTTTTGCCGAAGATCTACCACCTGGTTTATCTCTTTCACGTCCAGAAGACCATAAAATAGATTTGATTCCTGGCACACAACCACCTTGCAAAGCACCATATAGGCATAACCAAATAGAGCAAAAAGAAATTCAGAGTCAAGTTGATACTAAATAGAGGATTGATTCGACCTAGTAGTTCTCCATTTGGTGCACCTATTCTGTTAGTCAAGAAAAAGAATAATACCTATCATATGTGCATTGACTATCGAGCTTTAAATAAGATCACTGTAAAGAATAGGTATCCTATTCCTAGAGTTGATGACCTTATGGATAAACTACAAGGATCTGCTATATTTTGTAAAATAGACCTTAAGTCTGGTTATCATTAGGTGAGACTAGATACGTCAGACATATTCAACACTGCATTTAGGACACAGTTTGGTCATTATGAATTTTTAGTGATGCCATTTGGATTGACTAATACACCTGCTACATTTAGTAGAATGATGAATCGTATATTTTTAAAATATTAGTATTGTGTAATTGTCTTCTTTGATGATATTTTGGTGTTTAGTCAAAATGAGAAAGAACATTATGAGCATTTGTCATTGGTTTTCCAGTTACTAAAAGATAATCAACTGTATGCAAATCCTGAAAAGAGTGAATTCTTTAAAACAGAAATTGAGTATTTAGGTCATATTGTATCATCTGATGGAATTAAAGTTGACCCTAAGAAAATAGATGCAATATTGAATTGGCCTGTACCTAAAAATGTGCATGAGTTACGCTCATTCCTTGGTCTTGCTAGTTTCTATAGGAAGTTTGTACATAATTTTTCCTTACTTGCTTTACCACTGACTAAACTTCTGAAGAAAGGTATTGTCTATCATTGGTCCGAAAATCACCAGAAATCCTTTGACTTATTGAAACATG
The DNA here is from genome assembly GCF_053477565.2 of Lygodium microphyllum. Lineage (NCBI taxonomy): Eukaryota > Viridiplantae > Streptophyta > Polypodiopsida > Schizaeales > Lygodiaceae > Lygodium > Lygodium microphyllum. The sequence goes on from NC_141147.1 coordinate 84,087,379, forward strand.
CATTAATCCATGCCCCTATCCTACAGTTGCCTGATTTTAATAGACCATTCTTTTTAGTAGTGACCGATGCTAGTGGATCAGGAATAGGAGCTGTACTTATGCAAGACAATCATCCTATAGCCTATTCTAGTTGTAAGCTGAAACCCTCTGAACTGAAATATTCCACATATGACAAAGAACTATTAGCTGTTGTACAAGCATTAAGTCAGTGGAAACATTACTTAATGGGTTCATAATTTATGATTAAGACCGATCAGCAAAGTATTAGACATTTACTTAGCCAACCCCAAATATCTGACCGACATATCAAATGGGCATCTTTTATCCAGAGTTTTCATCCTATCATTCAATACCAACCCGGAAAAGAAAATGTAGTGGCTGATGCATTAAGTAGAAGACCTGCCATTCATAATATTTCTATTATATCGTTTGATTCTTTGATTGCTATGAAAGATACTTATCATCAGGATATTACTTTTCATGATAATTGGAATAAATTAGTTCAAAATAACTTGATTCCTATTGATTCACTGTCATATAATGATGGATTTATGTTTTATGAAAAGAGATTGTGTGTTACAATTCCATTCCGATCTTTTGTTTTGAATGAGATTCATTGTCCTCCATATCAAGGTCATAGAGATATCATATCTACTTTACGTACATTAACTGAAGATTTTTATTGGCCGCATATGGACACTGATGTATCTAACTTTGTTTCTGAATGTTTGATTTGTCAAAGAGTTAAGAGACATCATGGTAAACAGTATGGATTACTTATGCCTTTGTCTATTCCATCTAAACCTTGGGAACAAATTTCTATGGATTTCATTATTGGTTTACCTAATACTAAATCTAACCATGATATGATTTGGATAGTAGTAGATAGATTTAGTAAACAAGCATATTTCATTCCATGTAAGAAAACTTTAACAGCATCACAAGCAGCATTAACAGCATCACAAGCAACACAATTGTTTTTGAAAACTGTTTTCACTAACCATGGATTGCCAAAAGTTATTATTTCAGATCGTGATTCTAGATTTTGTAACAACTTTTGGATTACTCTGTTTGCTAACTTAGGCACAAAGATTGATTTCTCATTTGCATTTCATCCTGATACTAATGGACAAACAGAAGCCACTAATAGCACTATTCTAGATCTCTTACGTGCATATACTATCTCTAAACCTCAAACAAGGGACACACATTTGCATTTATTACAGTTTTCATATAACAATACACCACACACATCTACAAAGAAAGCACCATTTGAAGTGATTTATGGATATAGATTATCTACACCTGTTGCATCTTTGTCAAATAGAATTCAGAGTGCTGATGATATTGCTAGTATGCATAATACTATTTTTGATGAGGTTAAAGACATGATTGCCAAAGCCTAGCAATCATATACCAAACAAGCCAATAAGAAAAGACAAGCAATGCATTTCTAAGTTGATGCCTATGTTTGGTTGAGAATAGAAAAATGTAGACTAAAAAGTGTAGATAGACACCCAGTTGTGAAATTAGCCCCTAGATTCTATGGACCATTTAGGATCCTTCATAAAATTAATGACAATGCATTCAAGTTAGAATTACCATCTCACTGGAAAATTCACAACACATTTCACATTAGTTTATTAAGACCCTTTAGAGGCCAATTACCTATACACCCTGTTTATGAAAACCCACCTTTGTTAGAGGAAGAGATTGAAATACTTGAACCTGAAGCTATCATAGACACTGACTTTATGACCACTAGAACTGGCCGAAGATATTCTAGATATCTAGTTAAATTTAAGAACCATCCTATAGAGGAAGCACAATGGATGCACGCTAGAGACTTAAATGCTTTCCCCACTCTGTTAGCTCCACATTGAGCTAATAGTAATTGAGGTCAATTGCTATCCCACCCCGGGGGTATGATGCCAGGAGGCATATTTCACGGTGGATTCTGTGCCATGGTGGATTCCGTGAGGTTTTACGGTGGATTCCATAAACTTTGATGACCGGGGCTCATACACAAAGTGGATTCTTTGTGTGAGAAGTTGATGGGGACGCCTGTCCTTTTCAGGCGTTTCATTAATTTAGTGTGTACATGGGTGATTCCATAGCGGGTGATTCCGTAAAATGCATATTAAATTAATAAATGTTTATGAGTTTAGAGTACGCACTCGTAATAAATTAAGGTTAGGATTTATTTTTAACCAGTTGATTTATTTATGTAGCTGAAGACTGCTAGGTATTCACTTTTGTCGGTTTAATTGTATTATTCTACTAATGATTGTGAATGCTTTAGTTGATATGTAGAGATAGAGCAGTGGCGGAGGAAAGCATTGGAGGATAGCGAGTATTCGATTTATGGATTATATTTTGATGGGTGCATACCTTAGGCATGGCGCCTATATTTTGTCATGCCTATTTATTAAGGCGTCGGATATTTATTATTATTTTGTATGAGCATAGGCGCACGATTATGTTATTTCTATTTGGACATTGTATTGGGCGTGCCAGACTCTTTGGGCACCATCCACTAGCTTTATTCCTATTTTGTGTTAAAGCAAACTCAAAAGCTAAAAGCTTGCTATTTTGTAATTTGGGCTATTATTTGAGCTTGAAGATGAATAATACATAAAATACATGCTTTGTGGAGCACTCACACAAGGCATGGGGGGAGATTGCACCCAATTGGTCTCTTTCTCTTGTCGTTCATGCTTTTTACCTTGTAATTTGTGCAAAAAGTAGAGTTCTATTGTTCTTGGGGACCTTCCGGCATTTACTACGCGAGCGTACAGCATCCAATCTACGCACCACTTATATGGGGACTTGCATGATGAGATTTACACGGAGCAACCTAAGGGCTTTGCAGAGACTGGCAGGGAGCACCTAGTGTGCAAGTTGAAGAAAAGTCTTTATGGCTTGAAGCAGGCACAAAAGGAATGGTATCATAAGTTTGATGCCTTTATGCAGTCACAGGGCTACATCCATAGTGCTATGGATCTGTGCTTGAACATGAAAAAATCCCGTGATGGATCTTTGCTTAATTTGGTACTCTATATGGATGACATGCTATTAGCAAGGAAAGATCATGATGAGCTAGATGCTTTTAAGGCTCAACTCAAGAAGAGCTTTGAGATGAAGAATCTGGAACAGTCCTCTCACATACTCGGTATGTGCATTAGATGCGACAGGCATCAAGGACTCCTCTACTTGTCACAGAGGGAGTACATTCATAAAGTCATTGAGCGCTTCTGCATGTAGGACGTGAAGCCTACTGGTTATCCATTGCCTTCTTATGTAAAGGTATCACAGGCCGATTGTCCACAAACAGATGAGCAAAGGGCCGAGATGGCCAAGATTCCCTATGCATCCACAGTAGGCATGCCATGATAGCCACTTGTCCAAATATTGCCTTTGCAATTGGTGTTGCGGCATGCTATATGGCTACACCTGGCAAAAAGCATTGGGATGCCATGAAGTGTATCATGAGGTACTTGAAGGGCACTACAAATATGTGCATGTGCTATGGCAGCTAGGATACAAGAGTGGTGGGGTACACTAACTCCGATTATGCAAGACATGCAGATAGTAGGAAGTTGACTTCTGGCTATGTGTTCACTTATGCTGGAGGTGTTGTTTCATGGATGTCTAGGGTGCAAAAATGCACGGCCCTTTCCACTACAGAGGCCAAGTATATTGCAACCACTGAGGCTTGCAAGGAGGCCATTTGGTTGGGTCGTTTGGTTCATGATCTTGGTATTGATACTATCCCTACCCTGCATTTGGATTCTATGAGTGCTATTTAGTTAGCTAAGAATTTGATCTTCCATGCGAAGAAGAAACACATTGAGGTGAGGTATCACTTCATACGTGGGGTCATTGAGGACAAGTTTGTTGACCTTATCAAGATCTTGACTGACCAAAATCCTATAGATCTACTCATCAAAAGCCTCTCTATGGAGTGCTTTGCCTTCCTCAAGAGATTGATGAGCATGGGATGAGATGACATCTTTCCTCATCCTGTTGTACATGTGTACATGTCGTATTGTCTTTTCTTTTTCTTTTTCACTCCTCACTAGGGCAGATTTGCTTTTAAATGGGAGGTTTTTGGGAGTAAAGGTGCCTTCACCTAGCCGCCTGTGTATTACTACACTGACAGTACCTGCGCCTGCACACTACAGGTAGTGGGCACCCGTCACCTCACTTTATTCTTTATTCTTTTAGTGACATATGAATAAAGAGAAGGCTGGTCACACATTGTGACTATTGGAGTTCCCAAATTGTGAGTCTCTCTCTCTCTCTTGCTCTTGCTCTCCCGTGCAAGCTTCGATCCTTCTCACCTTTCATGAACACCTCTATGACCATCCCATAGACTCATGAAGTTCATGCACAATTTGTAGTTGAGTAGCCCTATCACACACTACTCACAAAGGAGTTTCTCTTTTATGGCTTTCTTTTAATGCTTCCAAAGAGCCATTCTTCAAAAATAGCCATGTGCCTTTATTCTAATCCTCTTGAACTCATCATCTGACCATCCATCTCTTCTTGTCAAGGTACTCAAATATTGACCAATCTGTATAACCACTCGCCATCATGTAACTTCTCTACAAAAGTCTCCACAATAGAGAGAGAACATTTATAATCAAGTACAACTCCTGTAATTTCAACCTCTTCACCATCAGCCATATATATCCTCTTCATCTTCATATTTTGCTCTAGACAACATAACTGACGTTGGGTTATCCTTTCTTGTAATATGTCAAAGTTTAGGATTCATAGATTTTATGTAGGCAATTCTGTTAGGTGTAAAATCCCTTTAATCTCTGTGAGTATAAACTTACGGGTGTGAACACACCCTTATTTGTACCCTAACATATAAATACATTTTATTCTTTGTATACCATAACACTAACTAGAACAGTCATCTTGGGATTCTCTCACTCTCACTCTCAGCTCTGCTCCTGCTCCATTTCTGTCTTGCACTTCGTTGCACACTCTGCCACAATAAATAGGTACCAAAGCTACAACAATAGTGTGCATGCTTCTCGATGATAGCGCGAGTCAGTTTTGCACGTGAGAAGAAGTTGTACATCTTTTTTGTTAGTCATTGAGAGCATGCCGGTTGTTGTTTTGGTCAAACTAATTAGGTGGCGCAGATAGTCAACATTGTTGTGACTTAGTAGGTGAGCATGGAGATTAGCTACTATAACATAGACAACAAGTTGGTGGGTAGTCAATAGCTCGGTAGTCAGTTGTGGGCTCATGGACATGGACCTAACAGACAGCATGGACCAAGTGAGGCAGGTCGATAGGTGACAATGCAGGCCAAGGTAAGGTGACAAGCATGGCGGAGACCATGCGCTAGGAGGCATGGGCAAAGGTAGCATCACATAGTAGAAAGTAACCAAGCAACAACACATGTTTTTTAATGACATAACACATTTTCTTAACCCATGCTTCATGTGAGCAAGCATAGTCTCATATTAGTGCATTCTTATTCCTAAAAATTTGGGTATTTTCCCAGACTTGATGCTAATCATGCATAATAGTGATATTAGACCCAAAAATTGTAGAAATTGTGCACATTGGCCTTGAAAATTTTGGGGCTTTTCATGTATCATTGAAATTTCACTCAACTGAGCCAAATTTATTGAGATCGGTGCACTTTTGGATGCGAGAAATTTGGAGATTTTCCAAAATCCTACAAAAATTTACCAAATTTGCTAGTCTTATGCTCTTGACAACACATATGGATGCAATTGGGGTAGATTGATCAATAAATTTTTGGGGTTTTTGCCAAAATTTGTGAATTTTGGAAAAATTGATGTATGAAATGAACATTGGCTTTTGCTTTGAAGTTATCTTGGTGTTGTACACAAAAATTCGATATTGTTATCTCACTTGTGAGATTTTGAAGAAATTCCAAAGAAATTTGGTGTTTGTGTGTATTAGAAGCCCTCTTGGGCACATATGCATGCAGTACACATGTTTGGTAACTCCCATTGAGCTGATATATTGTTGAATATTCATGGTGCAATAGTTTTAATAATCACTTGCAAATCTAGGATTGTTGTAAATGTATTTTTGGTGATATTATTGAAGTGGGAGTCACCTTCCAGTGGTATATGCATGGATTATATGCTAAAATCTTAGCTATATTGTTGAAAATCATTCCGTCTACTGCTATACTTGAACTTGGATCAAATCTTGCTCTTATCCCTTGAAATTTTAAGCTGGAATTAGCTAAATATTTAGTTTAATATTTACTATCATAAAATACAACATTGTGGAGCCCCAAGAGGAACACCAAGGAAAAGGGAATTCTCTTGCAAGAAAATCTATATTGTAACATCAACAAGCTTGTTTATCATGTTTCATATGATCACAATAAAGAAAAGAACACCAGGCATAACAAATCTTCATACAGCATCATGTAGCTCTTCCACGGATTTGATAGAATCAACCATATTCTTCAATATCTTCATAAAATCCATCAATAGAACAAAGAAAGCAAAGGAATACACCATCTTTGAATGGAAATACATCACATAGTATTCATCTTCAATATCTTCATAGTCTTCTCTTTTAATCTCTCACATACAATCACTCTGTTTGAGTAAAATTGGCTATCTCTGACTCTCTCTCTCTCACTCCATCAATAATACATCATATCCTCACTACAATCTCTCAATAATCACTCTCAATAATCCTTCTTAGGTCGTGGATACCCCTCCCAAGAGGTATGTCTGATATGAAGAGTCACCAAAGCCACTACAGTGTCCTTTCATAGCTCACTACTGTCACTTCACTCTAGTCTTCACTTGAGTCTTCAACAGCTACTTCTTTCACTTCTTTCAGCTCTTTTGCACTTGTATTCACCTCTTTCCAAGGCTAGAAAACTTTCCCAAGATACACTCTTATCCATCAGAATACATACAGAATCATACAGAACAGTCACAGAACAGTACCAGAACAGCTACAGTACAGAACAGAACAGAAACAGAACAAAGACAGAAACAGAGGCTCTACAGAAGACCTACAGAAGGTTACAGAAGGTCATCAAAACCACATAACTCATACTCAAACCATTCCAAACTCTCACAAACCATTCAATAAGCTTTCACAAGATTTCAATCTTCATCAATCAATACTCCATCCCTCCTTACAGAAGACAATCAGAACAAAACGAAAGGTATACAGAACCAATCAGAACCTATCAGAACATCACAAAACCACTAATAAACATCATGAACTTCCCAAACACAATCAATATCATCCAAAACACTCTCAAACCACTTCCAAATCAATCAATCATCTCATAAAATCAATCATTCAGCTCTCAAAAACAACAAAAATCAGCCAAAAAACAAGTCATTTCAACACTCAACATATCCCCACACTTAATAAGGAAGCGTCCTCGTGACCCAAGAAAAAGGGAATACAAGTGTATTTAAAATCACAACTTTGAGCTTCAATATCTTTTCTCAAAAAGAATCCATCCACCACGACCCCAACTTATAACCTGTATCTGATAGAAAAATACAAAGAAAGGAAAACCCGTTTTACAGTAACACTTCTTATCAAACTAAAAAAAATCACAACAAATTTGTAAAGGATATAAGAGTTTTCTTCTTCTTCATCAGCATCAGCATCAACTCTCCATCCACGACCCCATCACCACAATTCTCCAAAATGTAGCTCGCACACGAAATCCAATCCAATAGGAAACCACCACGTTCGTTGTACATAAATGAACTCACAACACAAACACTAATACAACACAACCATCTGAATGACTCCTTCAAAAAGAGAGATTTTCATTAAAAAGCTTCCACCATACATTGGAAAGGTATCAATGAGGATGATCCCTCTTGAAAGATTGATGTTGTCGGAAACGATCCATAGACAAGGATTCATCTACAAAGGTTTTGGGAGGATTTTGAAAAAACTGAAGACAGCACATCCTTTCCAACAGGACCAAGTATCTGCTAGGCAAACAAAGGGCATGAAAATACAAAATATCCAGCTGTTGGGAATCAATGCTCACATTGACATTCATGCACAACTTTGGAATAGGCTTGGAATCATTATGAGAGTACCTATGCATATATGCCAGGTACCAAGCAAAGTGAGCAGTTAATCTCACTGAGGGATCTGCAGACTGTAAATACTGCTGAGCAAAATGAACATAGTTCTGATAAGCTTGACTGGAAGCTGTCCATTCTCCTGGAATTACTGGCCAATTGATCTGAGGTCCTGTAAGGGAATCATCCGAACTCCATCCCCTTCTTCTGGAAATCTGATTATCAAACCTGTCACAGTCACTAACCAACTGAGGTGGTTGAGATATAGAAGTGTTAGGAGAGGGTAGTGGAATAAGGAAAAGTGGATGAAGGGAGGGATAGGAAAAATCGTAAAAGGAAGAAAAGGTTAAAGAAGGAGTGGCAGAAATTTGGAGGGAATCACTAAGGATGTTTGTTAACTGATAAATAGGAAATGTAGAGGGTACATGAATGGATGGAGAAGGACAGGGTGGAGAAGGGGAAAAAACCCTATCCTCAATAAAGGAACAATATGTAAAAATGGGAATTTGAGGGAAAGATGAAGGTTGGAAAAGAAGGGGTAAAATAGTGGTGGAATTAGATTGACAAAGGGAAAGATATATAGCATATCGGTGAGCCATTTGTTGGTAATAGAGGAGGGTAGGAATAGAAGGTCCTAAGAGAGATCGTCTCTGATAGGCATCAAAGAAGGTAGAATCAAACGGATTATGTTTTGAAAGATAGGCTAAGAGATCCATCCTCAGTTGATTAGTACTCTGGGCAGAGGTAGGAGCTGTGTTTTGTCGTTGATTCAGGACCACATAATCAATCATGGGATGCTAGGAATTATCATGACAATCAGCCACTTTGGAGGAGTAACTTTGGAACATGTTAGCTATGCGCAACTCTAAATGGTTGACATACAAAACAGCTTGGAGAACCACATCCCCCACATACCATGCCATATCCACCTCATCTGGAATTAACAAGTCTCCTCGTAGATACATGTATGACATCAACATGGTATCTGGCGTGACAGAATCTTCAAACACCATCCTTACTACCTCTGTCAACAACTCAGCAGACCAAGCCCCACTCCATCCATCCTCTGGAAGAGGTAAATCCATCGTGGAAAGCTTCATGTAGAAGACCAACTTCTGTAAGTGGTAGTGGACAAAGAAAGAATGGTCTGGTGGAACATATTCCTGAAACTGCTCAAATGTAGACCATAACAAGTCCATTCTGGACTGCAATCTTTCCACTTTATCTTGGAATAGAGGACACAAAGTAGCCTGTCTCTGAAGAGCAGCCAAGTCCTGCTGTGAAAGAGAAGGAATCAAGGGAACATTAGGGCTTGGAGGAATAGAGCGTGACTTTGCCAGTTGATCTTGCAACTGCTTGATTTGAGAGGCTTGGGATGCCAGTGTGTCATTAGCAATCTGTAAAGCTGAAAGTTTGTTATCTAAGATAGGTTGGAACTCCTGCGCTTCTCTAGACATCCTCTCCTTTGTCAAGATTGTGGGAGAGAAGGAAGGAGTCTCGCTTGAAGCTTTCTTGCTTGCACAATGGGGGAAGACACACAAGGGTGGAGGCAGAAAACAGTTTTCCTCTTCTTAGTTGTATAAGCCAAAAGAACTCAAGTACAAAGAAATAGAAGAACCCTATATATGGGTCTCAAACCAAACTCAACTAACTAAGGTGGCATACTAACTGAGCCACAAACTAGAGTAGATAAGGATAGCTCTCATGTAGCTATTATTCATGGACGGTGTACCAACCGCGTCTGCAACTGACAAGTCGGTGACATAAATACACAACGGTCACCCTGGCGTATCACGAGTGGAGCTCGATATCTCAACACTCCCCCTCGAGCTCAATCCCAATTCCTACACACCAAGCAGGTCTCTGAACTTGTGCAGCTTCTCTGCGCCCAATGCCTTCGTGAATATGTCAGCTACCTGATCCTCTGTACTGACATAAACTAGATCAATAAGACCTAGTAAAACCCTCTCTCGCACATAGTGATAATGCACCTCAATGTGCTTTGTTCTAGCATGATAGACTGGGTTATTGGCCAAGTGTATACTACTCATGTTGTCACAATAAATGACAACTGGTCCATCTGTAGACTGATGCATATCATAAAGTAGCTTATGCAACCAAGCTACCTCACATGCAGCCATTGTTGCACCCCTGTACTCAGCCTCTGTGCTCGACAAGGCAGCTGTAGGCTGTTTCTTGCTGCTCCAAGTGACTGCAGCGCTCCCAAAAGAGAACACATATCCACTGGTAGATCGTCTATCAGAAATACTACCAGCCCAATCAGCATCAGTGTATCCATGCAACTGTATCTGAACCCCAGTCTCATAAAATAGTCCATACTGCAATGTGGACTTCACATACCTGAGTATGCGTCTAGCCGCATCCAAATGTGGTTTCCTTGGAGCCTACATAAACTGACTTACCAATCCAACAACATAGCTCAAATCTGGCCTGGTAATAATCATATAAATCAAACTTCCTACTATGCGTCTGTGCATAGTAGGGTCTTCTAGAAGCTCACCTGCATCTGTGCTCAGCTTCACATTCTGCTCCAAAGGAACTGAAATAGGCTGACAGCCTGTCATCCCATATTTGGACAGCATGTCCAATCCATACTGCCTCTGCAAGAGCTATATCCCACTTGGTGATCTAATCACCTCAATGCCCAAGAAATAACGCAGCTCTCCCAAATCCTTCATCTCAAACTTCTACTTCAATAGCATTTTCACATGAAGGATATCTTCATCACTATCACCTGTCATAATCAAATCATCAACATAAATGACAAGTAGCATAATACATTTCTCTGTTTTTCTCACATAAAGTGAGAAATTTGCCTTGGAAATCTGAAAGCCAATAGTGACAAGATACTGTCCTATCTTGTCAGATCATGCTCTAGGTGCTTGCTTCAAGCCATACAAGGCTTTCTTCAACCTGCAAACAAACTCAGGATGAACAGCATGCACATAACCTGGTGGCTGCTCCATATAGACCTCTTCTTGCAAATCACCATGCAAGAAGGCATTCTTTACATCCATTTGATGTAAAGACCATCCCTTTGATGCAGCCATAGCAATGACTGCTCTTACAGTTGCCATCCTTGCAATCGGACTAAATGTTTCTTCATAGTCAATGCCATATGTTTGTGCATACCCCTTGACTACTAATCTTGCCTTGTATCTATTCATAGAACCATCCGCATTGTGCTTCACCTTATAAACCCACTTACAGCCAATTGCATTTTTACCTTTAGGCAAAGGTACCAATTCCCATGTAGCATTTGCTTCCAAGGCATCCATTTCTTCATCCATGGCTTTCTCCCATTTTTCTTTTTCCATGGCTTCCTCAAAAGAAGTGGGTTCTGGTTCCTATATCACTTTAACCATATATGCATAGTGAATGGCTGTAAATCCATCATATTTCAGCCTATCCACAGGATACCTAGCTCTCGTAGACCTGCGCAAAGTAGGTTCACTCCCAGGTGCTCTCAAAACATCCCTGGTCTTCCTTACTCCAGGTGTAACAATAGAAGGAATACCCAACTCATCATCAATGCTCTGTTCTGAGCCACTGGATTCACTATCCACATAAGAGTGACCTGCATTCACATCAAACATGGGCTGATCAACCTTCTCTTTTCCTTTTCGTGATACCTGCATACCACTATTTGCATTACTTTGAGAAGATTCTCCTGATCTCAATCTGCCTGTCCATGGCGAAGAATGTGAACCACTACTAGAGGACGCTCTAGGTCCACTAATATTTTGTGACTGCTGCTGTGAATTTTTTGCAGCATTACCATTTTGTGCATCTACATCATCAATCACATTTACTGGTTTATACCAGCTACTCATCTCATCAAAAACAACATCTCTGCTCACTGTAAACTTACGAGTAGAAGGGTTATAGCATCTATACCCTTTTTGCTGCAGAGAGTAACCAATAAAGATGCACTTCTCAGCTTTTGGATCCAACTTGGATCTCAATTCATCTGGCACATGTACATAGGCAATGCAACCAAAAATTTTCAAATGAGAAATATCTGGTTTCCTACCAGTATACTCTCCTCTGGAGTCATTCCATGTATTGCTGCAGTGGGAGTCATGTTCATTATGTAGACTGCTGTAGCAACTGCTTCAGCCCAATAAAAATCTGACAAGTCTTTTTCATTGAGCATGGCATGAGATACCTCTCCAATATGCTTGTTTTTTCTTTCTGCAATTCCATTTTGTTGTGGGGTATGACTGCATGAATATTGCTGCTTTATGCCATGCTCCTGCAGGAACCTTGCAAACTCATTTGAGAGGTACTCTCCCCCTCCATCTGACCTTAGGCATTTTATCTGCAGGCCTGTTTCTTTTTCAACCATCGCTTTAAGAGTTTTGAAATGCCCAAAAACTTCACTTTTCTTTTTCATAAAATACACCGGCTGTGCTACCTGCAGAGATCTGCTCCCAAAACAGAAGATGAAAGCAACACTGCTCCTCTTACCAGAACACCGCGAGCTTGGCTTGCTTTCTTGAGCTCCTTACCACGAACAAGGCTCTGATACCATGTCAAGATTGTGGGAGAGAAGGAAGGAGTCTTGCTTGAAGCTTTCTTGCTTGCACAATGGGGGAAGACACACAAGGGTGGAGGCAGAAAACAGTTTTCCTCTTCTTAGTTGTATAAGCCAAAAGAACTCAAGTACAAAGAAATAGAAGAACCCTATATATGGGTCTCAAACCAAACTCAACTAACTAAGGTGGCATACTAACTGAGCCACGAACTAGAGTAGATAAGGATAGCTCTCATGTAGCTATTATTCATGGGCGGTGTACCAACCGCGTCTGCAACTGATAAGTCGGTGACATAAATACACAACGGTCACCCTGGCGTATCACGAGTGGAGCTCGATATCTCAACATCCTTCTCCTCTGAAAGGCTAGTAACCTGGGATTGAGCCTCTAGTAACTGGATCTTCAAAGAAGAGATCTCATCGCTTTGGGTGGCAACCAGTTGGGTTTGTTGTTCCATTTGCTTAAACAAATCTGCTAGGGTATCCTTAGCAAAAGCTAACTCGGATGTTGCCTTATGCAACTGGTCCTTAGACTGCATGAGCTCTTCATAAAAAGATGCGTACAGCTGTTGAACACAGGCTGTCACTGACAATTCAATGGAACTTTGAATATCTTTACAGAGGAAAGGGATTGCATCTCCTGAGACTAGACTGTTCAGGGAGGGAACTGATATGTCCAATGATCCTTCGCGATGTGCTCTAAACAGGTTATTACAAGTGAGATACCCAGGGAGATCACTGCCAGAGGTAGTAGGGATGGGCACTGAAGGAAGTACTGAAGGAGCTTTATCCGCTACCCGCTTCAAACGTTTGCGCTGGATGACCAGGGGAGGCGGAGAATCATCATCCTCTATGTCAATAGGTTCTGACTCATCTGAAGGAGGAGGAGGAGGTACGGGATCTGATGGAGGAGGTGGAGGCACAGTCTTCTGTAAACCTGAATAGATCAAGAGGGCAGACAAATATGATCCATATGTGACATTGGTAACATTATCCCTGGTGACTTTGACGAAATGTTGATCCATTTTAGTGAGGAGGTAAGTGCTCCAATCAATAGCAACTCCTTTCAGCACCATCCTGGAAGCTGTAAAAAGCTCTTTGGACAAATATTGGGATGGCGTTTTGGCAAGCATAAACCTATCCTGGAGAAACTGACAAATCATCTTCCATATGGGATCAGTGATCATGGAAAAGGAAACTCCTGAAGAGTTGATCACCTTCCTAACATCCAGCATTTCCCTTGTCTACTTTTGCAACAGCTTCAAAATCTCTTCATTAGAGAAAAGCTGACGAGTAGTAACAAAAGGTTCACCTTTGGAGGGAAAAGACAGAGCCTTCCCTAGGCATCGAGGTGTCAAAGTCATAGAAATTCCCTGGACTAGTCCTGTCTTCTTGCTGTAAGAGGCCAGAAACTCATCACATAACGACGGATCCTCGGGAAGCAACGGAAAAGAAGTAGCCACAAAAGCAGCGAGTCCCGCCTTCGTGAGAGGCTCAAAAGTAAGTAGGGAAGAGTAATCCCTACTAACTAATGGGACGTACTGGATAGGGAGAGGAGCATGAGAAGGCGCCATTCAGATGGTTACACATAACATACACCACAAACACAGACAATCAAGGAGAATGCCTGCAAAGCAACATACAAAAAACCAAGGATAAGAGAACAACCAAAACAATAAAACGTGACTCGACCAACTAACCCCAAGCAAACCATAGCCTAGAAAAAATTCGACATGACCTCTAGACAAATGCGACCGAAAGCTTCATGCTATGCATCAGACAAACACCCAAAACCCTATATCAGGCAATAAAAGAAAAAACTGCATACCGTACCCTTAACTGTATCAAAGACAGGAAACCAAAACAATACCACATCCGACACATATCAAGACTACATCGTTGATAAACCAGGACTGGACCATGGAAATAACTCCAAAGACTGCGCATACCCATCCCATGAAACGGGTTCGTTAAAAAGGGGAATTAAGTGCAGTGAGGGGGAATTAATTTAATGAAAGGTTTATTTTAAGAAATTATTAAGAATGGGTGAATTTTTATTAAGTGATAAACCTTAGCAAGAAAACGACGGTTCCTTCTTATAAATTTAATTACCAATTATTAGGTTAAAGCGGTGCGTTAATTCGAATCCCGGACTGCGATACCCAGACTGGGTCTCTAAATGCAAGTTCATTGATTACAAATTAAGGTGATGTGGAGTGCTTTTTTGCCAACGCGTGCTCATGTGACGCCTGGTTCATGTTAATGAAAAATTTTAAAGTGCCTCTTTAGCGCACGTAGCGCGTGCTAAGTGAACGATGGGTTTATTTTAATTTAAAAAAAATATGTGTGTGTAGCGCGAATGTGCGCGGAAACTGTGGGTGAATAAAGAGTTCATTTTAACAATTAATTTGTGATTAAGGGGGAAATGAAAATAAATAAAGCACATAAAAGAAATACCTGGAAGGGCTGTGTATGTAATGCCTAAATGCGCACGGAAGAGTCCCCCAAAAGAAGTGAATCCAGTAAAAGAAAAGTAAAGACCACTGATGAAACAACAAAGACAACACCTTAGTGGGTGTGTTGATTTTGTGTTTTTTTTTTACTTTTTGTAATTTGTGATTATTTATGGTTGGTTTTTGTTTGTGAGGTTGTTTTTTTAAAAAATAATAATAATAATAAGAATAATAATGAAATCAAGATATATATCACATGAATATGTGATGAAGGGAAAAAATGAAAATGTAGCCATGGAGCAAATATCCACAATTGAGTGTATGAAAATAAAATAGAGAGTTTTATGGTTAATTTCCGTTTGTTGGTTTTTTTTGTTTTTTTTGTTTTTTTGTTTAAAGGGGTACCATGTATGATAATATTTTAAAGTGAAAAATAAATGAAAAATGGTCAAGGAGGGTGAGGGAAATTTTTTAGAAATTTTTAGAATTTTTTACTAATGGTAAATGAATTTTTGACAGTTGTTGGTAATTTTTGGGATAAATTAGGAAATATGTAATTTTCAGAAATTTTGGGGGTGGAAATTTCCAGCTGACAAATTTCCAAAAATTGGCAAAAGGCGAATGGAATTTTTAAAAATTTTACTGAATTTTTATGAGGTGGAAATTTATTTATAAATTAATGAAATCAGTTAAATCAGGAAAATCAGCTTAGTTTGGTAAGTGAGGTCAAATTAAGTCAGCTAAGTCCTGGTAGTCTGTGTAAGTCATGTAAGTCAGACTAAGGCAAGTCAGGTTAGTCAAATGGAACTAGGTTAGTCTAAGGGAAGTCAGATAAGTCAGTTAGGGGTACTAAGTCAGTGGAGACTAACCTAAAGGGGGTTAGTTAACCTAAGTAGGGTTAGGGGGAACTAACCTAACTAGGGGTAGTTAGATTGAGTTAATGATGGTTAGGTTAAGTGAATTAGGATTAGTTAATGCTAAGTAGGGTTAGTTAAGTTAACCTACCTAGGGTGACAGGGAGGAAGGAGGAGGAGGGGGAAGAAGAAGGAGGAAGAGGAGGAAGAAGCGGCGGCGGCGAGGCGGAGGCTGGCAGAGTCGGGGCGTCTGTGGGCGGCGAGGGGGGCGGTCGGAAGCGTCGTGGGCGGCAAGGGGGGCGGTCGGAAGGCGACTAGCGGACGGGCTGGTGGCCTGCTGGCCAAGGCGACGGCGGCCTCCTGGCGAAGGCAGGAGGCAGGGCCACGAGGGCCATAGGCGCAAGGCCCACGAGGAGGGGGGCAGCGCTCGTCGTGGAGGAGGGGGGGAGGAGAAGAGCAGGGCAGGCGGGAGGGAGGAGCAGAGAAGGAGGAGGGGAGGAGAGGGAGGAGAAAGGAAGGAGGAGAGAGGGAGGACGGAAGCAAGCGGGAGAGAAGGCGGGGGAAGTGGAAGAAGGGAGAGGATGGAGGGAAGAGGGAGGGGGGAAGGAGGAAGGAGGACGGGTGCAAGCGGGAGGAGGAAGCAGGCGGGAGGACCGGGGAGAGAGAAAGAGGGGAGAGGAAGAAGAAGAGAGGGAGAGAGAGGGAGAGAAAGGGTAGTTGGGAGGGGAGGGGTCCGTTGAAAGGGAGGGTGAGGAAAAAAAATATGTAAAAATAAATGAATAAATTAATTGAATAATTAATTTTTTTTAAAAAGGAAAACAAAAGAAGAGGTGAGCCGCCCATGTCCCGCGCGCATGCACGGGGCAGGGGTAAAAAAATTTGCGGTGACGTGAGGGAAAGGACGCCGGGATGCAGGGACGGAGCACGCGGACACGACCAGGGCGCGTTAAGACGCGTAAAATGGAAAAAAGGCACGTTCACACGCGGGACGGACCTCGTAAATACTCATAAAAATAAAGAAAAATTAATAACTCCCAATCCGGACGTCAAAACGAAATAGTGTAAAAACAAAAAGTGGGCAGGACGAGAGGGGGAAAACAAGGAAAATATGTGACGGAGGTTCCAGGGGGGGTAAAGGGTGGTCACGTGCAAAAAGCACAAAAAACGAACCAAAAAACACAATTAAAAATGAATATCGAGAGATCCATGCATCGGAATGAGGTGCAGAAAAAAGGAAAACTGTGCAGAAAGACGTGCCCGACAATCCTATCACATCAAAACATAGTTCCGACTGAGATAAGACGCGTTCACGTGGAAAAACCCAAAAAACAAACCCGAAAATGGGATCAGAAATTAATAGTGGACGAACCGTTCGCCAGAATGACAAGCAGTAAGAAGGAAAAACGTCCGCAGGAAGGAGTGGCACAGGGTTATCACGTTAAACAGCAGTTTCGGTGGAAGTAGGAGGGGTTCACATGTGAAAGACTCTAAAAATACACCCGAAAACTCACTGAAAAAGTAATAAGTAAAAATCCGAAAGTTGAAAGAGGGGGGAGGAAACAGGAAAAAGGTGGGGGAAGATACAAGGGACACGGCTGTTAAATCAAATTGGAATTCTGATGCAAACAGGGCAGGTTCACATGGAAAAATGTCAAAAAGACGCACGAAAAAGTTGTAAAAAACCGGAAAATTAATATTGGACAAATCGTGTATCAGAATGACACGGAGTAAAAAGGAAAAATGTCAGGGGAAAAGTGATTGGCAGGGCTATGATGTCAGATCACGATTTCGAAGCAAGCAAAGCGCATTCATATGGAAAACCAGCTAATTTGCGTAAAATGCTTCAAAAATTAATAACTCGAAAACCATGCACCGGAATACGGGTAGGTAAAAAGGAAAAATGGTCAGTTCAAAGGGAGGAACAGGGCTATAAGGTTGGATTTGGGATGTTGGTGAATGTAGGGTACATTCACATGGCAGGTCCTCAAAAGCAAGGAATGAAGAAAAATTGCAAGGGAACAGCCCCAAGGGTGGGTTGAACATGAACGAGTGGGTGGGAAGGGACCCCATTAGGGTAAGAGCAAGGCATGGCATACATGCATGAGCAGGTTAAGGCATATGCAGAGGGGTAGGCAATGTAGACGCGCAGGGACGCATCCCCACACTTAAGACCTCAATGGATAGGGTTAACCGAGCAACAGGGACCTAGGACCACGCCACAGACCATCCACTAACGTCCCCACACTTAAAACATGACTGTCACGAAGAAACCAAAGTGGGAGGGTTAGAAAAACTTGGCCCATTTCGTCAAGAAGCAAGGTTGAGTGTCGATGGCACGTCCAGTGTTGTTGTCGGCTTCTGGAGGTACCAAGGCATCTTTGTTGTACACGTCCTTCATAGCAGGGACTGCACGGCAGCACCCAGGGAGGTAGCTGATGGAAGGAAGCGCATGAAATTTATCAATGACGAGGGATATTGCACTCCACTCACAATCACTCAAATGAAATGAAAGAAAAGTCACTCACCCCAGGACTAATATCACTCGAGGAAGAATGATTGAAACCCATATCTCATACCCGGTTTAGAAATCAACAGGGGAATGGTGCAGAAGGAGTATGCCAGGGTGCACAGTTGATGGTGCATTAGTGCGTCCAACCCATCTGGCATAAGTGCAAGAAGGAAGGTAAGGGAGCCTTACAGTGCAGTGTACAGAACAGGGTGATGTGTCTTGTGATGACGGCAAAGACCCATCCCGTGGGTGTATAGGGAAACGAGAACATACCTGACTCCAAGTGTCGTAACGTCCCTCAATCTCACCTCTCGATAATTGATTAAAGAAACTCCAATCACACTCAACCCACCCTCTGTCTCACGCTCTGTTGATAGATACAGGAGGGCAGCCTTTTCCTGAAACCCGTTGATGTAATCCTCACGGTCACTTGTGCAAAGATTATATGCCTTGTGCGCATTTGATGGTGCAATGGTGCATCCCTCCCTGTGCCGGCATACGGTGCGAGAAGGAAGGCCAGGGAGCCTTATAGTGCAGTGCACAGAACAAATTGTGCTTTGTGCATTGAGAGGCCCATCCCGTGCGTGCAACACTTCAGTCACACTACTCACCTCTCATTTGATTTGAAGGGAAAAGACTGGTCTCTCGCCCCACCCTCTGTCTCACACTCTATTGATAATTATAGAGGGCAACCATACTCACTTCCCCATCCGGTTAGGATGAAAGCTCACATCACTCAAGGGGTTGTCGATGAAGATCGCGTCGTCAGTTGTTGAAGAGGCGTACCCAGGGAGGTAGCCATCAAATCGAACGTTGTGTTAGATAGGACATGTCGTCTGCGAGAGGACAGGTAGACACTCTGCAGAAAGACCCAGGACACAGTGTACCAAGGGAGGCAGCTTTGGAACTGGAACCTGAGGATGTCAATTAATGAATCCACTTTCTGGACTGCTGGGTGTTGCCACCTTTTCCATAGCCAGCTTCTTACCCAAGGGTGTTTATCACCTTTTCTTGGAACGAGGCCTGCTATGACAGGGAATTGCTTTCGTTTCTCTCATAACAGATTTATTTTTCTTATTATTTTTTGTCTTCTTTTTTTTTCTTTTTAAATATATATATATATATATATATATTTTTGTTTTCCCCTATTCCCGAGGGTGTTTCCACCTTTTCTCGAAGAATAGGTTGGCATGACAGGGACCTAAGTCCTTTTCTCCCATGACCGATATGTATTTTTTTTTCTTTGTTTTTTTTCGAATTAAGTAAGGGAATGGTAGAGAGACCATTTGTCAGAACCAACCTCGCCATTGTCACTGGTGGAAAATAGAAGATAAGAGATCAAGGCTGGAAGGGGGTTTTGAGGGGACAGAGGGTTGCGTCCACTTCATCAGGAGTGACTGAAGAACGGCTATCAAAAGTAGCATCATAAGAAGTACAGTGCCGTGCCAATAAGGAAAAAGATCAAGTGACCATAATTGTCAAGATCCCCAAGGAGGGAAGTACTTCTTCAGGTGATATCCATTGATCAAAAAGGGATCATTAGAGGCATCAACGGTCTGCACTTGGACAGAGCCATTAGGGTTGACGGAAAGTACCTTATAGGGGCCCATCCACCGCTGTTGGAGCTTGCCAGGAAACTTACCAAATCGTGAATCATAGGCTAGGACCAAATCATCTTCTTTGAACTCCTTGTGCTTGATGAAGCTATCATGGTAAGCCTTGCGTCGAGCTTGCGTGGCTTCCATGCACTGTAGAGCCATCCTACGAATTTCATCCAAACATTCCAGGTGTAGGAGATGGCGTTGCAGTGAATCATCGTCCCCCAAACGCTCTTTGATAGCCACTCTCAAAGAGGCTAAATCCAGTTCAAGAGGAAAAACAGCTTCTGTACCATACACCAGCTAGAAAGGTGTCTGTCCTGTTGCTGCTTTATGGGAGGTTCTATATGCCTAGAGGGCTTCTGTAAGTCGATCATCCCAATCACGACGATGTGCGGCAATTGTTCTTGTCAAAATCGAGCAGAGAATGCGATTGGTGACTTCGACTTGGCCGTTGGCTCTAGGGTAATAAGGAGTGGACTTGCGATGGTGGATCTTATACAACTCTGTCAACTCTTCCATGACTTTATTAAGAAAATGAGTGCCTCTGTCACTTACCAGCTCTAAGGGACTACCAAAACGGGTGATGATATTCTCGTACATGAACAGGGCCACGCTATTACCATCGTCCCGCTTTAGGGCTTTAGCTTCACACCACTTTGTAACATAATCCATACATACAAGGATGTATCAGTTCTGCTTCCTTATGGTAGGAGGATCGATTGGGCCTACGAAGTCAATGCCCCACTTCTCAAACGGCTTCAGGGGAAGGATAGGTTGCAGTGGCATGGCACTTGTCTTCGTGGGTTTCCCCATTCTTTGACAAGCATCACATCTTTTACAGCAATCATAGGCATCCTTGTGGATGGTAGGCCACCAATAACCTGCTAGCAGAGCCTTCCTGACTGTAGCTTCTCCTGCAAAGTGGCCTCCACATGGCTCGTCATGGCAAGCCTTCAAAACAATCCCAATCTCATTTCCTGCAACACATCTTCGGAGCACTTCATCTTTGCCTTTCTTGTACAGTGCACCACCTAGCAGGGTGTAGGGGGCTGATTCTAACATGAGCTTCTTCCTTTCCCGACTAGAAATACCAGGAGGATACTGTTGGGTTGCCAGCAGATTGGCAATGTCTACATACTAGGGAGTTATAGTTTCTACCAAGAATAGGGAAGCATCAGGGAGGTCTGGGTCATCCTGCTCCTCGTCTGCAGTTTGTGGGATACGCGACAGATGATCAGCCAGAACATGGGAACGACCAGGCTTAGTAATCACCTCAAAGTTGAACTCCTGGAATAAAAGGAGCCATCTCATCATTTGTCCTTTCACATCTGCTTTGTTCATCAGGAAGGACAGGGCCTCATGATCCACATAAAACTTAAAGTGGGTGGATAGAAGGTAATGGCGGAACTTCTCTAGGGCAAACACCATTGCCAAGCACTCAAGCTCTGTCACTGTATAGTTACGTTCCCTATCAGTGACTTTTCGGCTTGCATAATAGATCGATTGATCCAGCTTCGAGGAGCCCTTCTGGCAAAGGACAGCACCTAAGCCTTCAATTGATGCATCAGTGTGTACATGGAACTCTTTCGTCCAATCAGGAGGTTGCAGAATGGGTGCCTCAATCAGACACTGCTTCAGAGTGTGGAAGGCTTTGTCACATTCCTCCGTCCAAGTAAACTCTGCATCTTTCCTCTGAAGCTTGTGCAAGGAGGTTGCCTTTGTTGCAAAATGGGCTATGAACCTTCTGTAGTAACCCACATGGCCTAAGAATCCCCTCAATTGTTTGAGGTTGGTGGGTGCTGTTAGAGCTGTGATCTTTTCGATCTTTGCAGGGTCTGTTGATATCCCTTGTGCAGAGACAATGTGGCCCAACACAACCCCAGAAGAGACCCCAAAGATGCATTTGTCGGGGTTGAGGGAAATCCCATACTCTCGGCATCGGTCAAAGCATTGTTCCAGGTGTTCCCAGTGTTCACGGATCAAACTATAGACACAGAAGTCATCCAAATATACCTCAATAAAGTCGTGTAGATGATTTTGAAATGCGGCCATCATGACTCGCTGGAAAGTAGCAGGGGCATTGCAGAGCCCAAATGGCATCACTCGGTAAGCGTAGGTCCCCCATTCTGTGGTGAAGGTTGTTTTGGATTGGTCCTCTTCTGCGATTTGGACTTGGTTGTATCTGCTGAATCCATCTAGAAGGGAATAAAGCTCATGTCCTGCCACTATGTCCAACAGTTGGTCTGTGAAAGGGATAGGAAAGTGATCCTTCTTTGTCTTGGAATTAAGCTTTCAGAAATCCACACATATTCGCAATTTGCCATTCTTCTTGGGTACAACCACGATGGGTGAAACCCATTCACTATTTGCCACTGGATAGATGAACTCGGCTTCCAGAAGCTTCAGCAGCTCCGCTTTCACCAATGTGGAATAATTCGGGTTCATTCACCTCTGTCGTTGCCGTATTGGCTTGGCATCACGCTCCAAGTCAATATGATGTTGACACATTGTGGGATCAATCCCCTTTAGGTCTTTGTAGGACCATGCAAACACGTCCAAATTTTCTTTCAA
Organism: Lygodium microphyllum; assembly: GCF_053477565.2. Taxonomy (NCBI): domain Eukaryota; kingdom Viridiplantae; phylum Streptophyta; class Polypodiopsida; order Schizaeales; family Lygodiaceae; genus Lygodium; species Lygodium microphyllum. The sequence goes on from NC_141147.1 coordinate 84,110,012, forward strand.
CAAGTTGTACAAGGTTGACAACTCCTCTTCTGGGAGGCTACTACCCACCTTCAAGTGGCGTTCAGTGCCTTCTGCATCCACAAAGGTTAACTGCCTTTCACCTTCTACTTCACGGATGAAGGTCCCACGGACTGCTTCTGGATACAGATCCGACTCCTTCAAGGGAGTGATATCCTCTTCGGATGTTCCACTAGAACCAACTTCTTCTTTTGGTGGAGACTTAGGGTGCTCCTTGAGATGTTGAAATGGGATTAGGGTCGTTTCGGGTTTGTTTTCAAGAGTAGTTACCTCTTGGCTTGAAGACTCATCGTCTGATGACACATCCAGGAATGTCATATAACAGGGACCCTCTGATGCCTGTTGGGTTGGTGGGACTGGTGCTTGTTGGCACGGTGCATCATCATCATCTTTCTTTGGCAAAGATGGGTTAGGACGGCATGAGCCACTGCTGAAAGACGGCTTGTTCTTCTTAATCCATTTCTTATAAAGGTTTTGCATATGAGAAGATCCATTTACCAGACCAAATGGTACCATCACCATTCTATCCCGTAGCATGAGCTCGTCTGCTTCTGATGCTTCTGAAACTTCTTCTTCATATATATCCTCTTCATGTGGGATAGACTCTTCTAGCTCACTTTCATAACCTTCTTCCTCCATATCATATCCATCCTCTTCTGTCTCTGTTTCTGTCTCTGCTTCTGTCTCTGCTTCTGTCTCTACTTCTGCTTCTGCTTCTGTCTCTGTAGGAGCTCTGTAACAGAAGAACAGATTCTATGTTTCCTCTCCTACCTCTATCTTTGTCTCTGCTATGGCCATGTAACAGGGAGAGCAGTACATCCATGCTTCTATCTCACTGTCAGAAGTGATTTAAGAAGTCATTCCTGGTTCATGCAGGAAGTATTCACCCATTGATAAAGGCTTTGCATCTTTTGGAAGTCGGCTTACAGTATCCACTGTTAAGGAACGTGCCACTATTTTCTTGGGGAGGATCTGTTTGACAACATCTTCGTCTACTGATGTTCCATCTGTAGCCTCATTAGGGGAGTCAGAAGATAATTCCAAGGAGGTGGATCCATGTCCTTTTTGAGAACCATACAGTTTTAGCACCACTCTGTTGGGTCCTTTACCCAAGGTCAAGGTTCCTTTGAACCAATCCGTCCTTGCTCTGGCTTCAAAAAGCCATGGTCTGCCCAGTAACAAAGGATAGGATGTACCATAAGAGTTTGGCTTCACCACCAAATAGGTTAGCCAATAATCTTTTCCAGCCACTGTAGTCTTCACATATGGGAGAATGCCCAAAGGCTTGATTCTACTCTGATCCACTAGTCTGATGAGCCATTGGGTTGGTTGCACACCTTGTAGGCCTAGATCCTTCATTGTCACATCCATCATAATGTTTACTGATGAACCACCATCAATCAGTGCATTTGCAATGAAGCAACCTTCTATCCACATGCCAATCTCTGGAGTACCCGGATCTAGGAAAGCGTTAGCCACATCCGCTTCTTTTACAGGCTCTGGAGCCTTGTTGGACTTTGTTGCTCTTGAGGAAGCAATCCTTAAACCACATCTTCTTGTCAGTATACTTTTGAACCTTTTTCGGCAACTGGGAGACAACATCAATAATTGTCAGAATGTGAGGTTTGGTTTAAAGGTATCTAGATCTCTGACCAGATCGTATTCCTTAATAGGATCCACTGGCTTCTCTAATCGGTTAGGGAATGGGGCAACACCCATTTTCATTTTCCCTCTTTCTTCCAACAGAGGCATCATGGGAACTTCTTCTGTCACTTATGGCACTTCCTCTTCTTCTATCTCCTGGACCTCTGGTCATGTCTCTGTAACTGTCTCTGTAACTCTCTGTGGCACTGTAGGGCTCTGTACGGCACTGTCAGGCTCTGTTCTATTATGTTCTTCTGGTGGAAGATTGAACTTCATTGTTCTGGCAGGAGGGTTATTTTCTTTCTGGATAGATGGTTCCTTCTGCTTTACACGAGTGATGGCAGCAACTTCCAATTCCACCAAATTAGAGGTAGGCTCTTGGGCCTTGGCCGGACTATCAGTAGCACTGTTTTTCACTAGGGCTGGGCTTGGACAGTCCTTTGCAGTGTGGCCTTCTCCTTTGCATCGACTGCATAAGGGCTTGTAATCCACTGACCTTCTGGGATTTGGACAATTTGGTGAGATGTGTCCCTTTTCTCCGCATCTGTAACACTCCACTTCTGTTCTCTGACCACCGCCAGACTGTCTTCCTCTGTAACTTTGGGAGGGAAATCTTCTGGGTCCGAAATTAGGACCAAACTCTCTAGGCTTGGGTCCAATATCTTGTGTTGTCATTTTGGATTGCAACAAGTTGAATCTTGCGCCTTCTTCCTTCTCCTATCATGCATCTCCTTCAGAGAGCAAATGTCCTCTGTATGGTTCTTTCGCAAATAGTAGGAACAGAAAGCTCCAGGAATGGTCGGTTTTCGTGTACATTCAGTGGCTAAATGGCCTGCTTGATGACACTTACCACACCAAGTATTTGACCGCATCACATCTCTTCCTGCTCCTGCAACATTGGATATGCTAGCGGTATTCACTTTCAACGTCTGTAGTTGTTCTGTAATCACATCCATCAACTCCTTTTTGATGTTTGCAACTGAGTTGGATAAGTAATCCTTCAAGCTTTCTCCTTCGGAGGTACTAGCATGAGGGTTTTGAGGAGTCTCTGTAATCACTGCATAAACCGGTTGGGTTGGTACAGAGGGGTCTCTATTCTGATTCTGATTCAGAGCTCCTATTTGAACTGTTGGCTGTTGGCTCCAGTTGGTAGGGTTCCACTGTTGCTGCTGACTTGGCATTGAGGAAATTGGTTGGGACCATTGTTGTTGTGGTTGAACCACCATTTGAGGCATGGATTGTGGCCATTGTGGATTTGGTGCACTGTACTGTGATACTGGGGGCATCTGCTGGTAAGGGTAGGGGACAGTCCCTGGGACTGCATTTGGTGGGTACATCATTCCTGGCATCAGAGGAGGTAAGACTCCTCTTCCTGGATTTATCGCCAATCTAGCTTCCACTTCATCGTACAGTCTTGCACCTTCTGTTGCAGCTTGCAGGGTGGCTGGTCTTTGCAGCTCCACAAACTTACGGACTTTTGGTTGTAATCCTCTGAGAAACACCCCCTTCTGAATGCCATCATCTAGATTATGGTTAGTCCATCTCTTCAGGATGGATTCCATTCGTGAGACATAAGCTTCTACTCTTTCTCCAAAAGACTGACTTAGGTTCATAAATTCCTCTCGCATCCGCTCTTCAAAACCTTCACGCCTGAATTTAGTGAGGAATGCCAACTTCAGGTCGTCCCATGTGCCAAAAGTTCCTGCTGCTTTTCTCTCACACCACTGAAACGCCGCGCCCTTGAAAGTGGCGGGGAATATTGCCAACCAATGCTCAGGGGTTCTGGCATTGTTAGCCACACATGCTACCATAAACTCTGCTACATGAAGATCGGGGTCTTCATTGTACTCTCCCTTAAAAATTGGCAATGGGACTACATTCGATGGCCTGTCATCAATATTTCCAGGACGGATCTGGCTTGGAAATGGACCTTCAGCAGGAGGAGGAAGGGCTTGATGTGCCATTGGGCCTTCTGTAAAGAGTTTCGCAAGGGCGTCAAAGGCGGCTTCTACTGCGAGCTCGTTCTCAGCCTTGATTTTTGCTTTCTCTCTTCTCGCATACCTCTGGACTCGTTCTAATGCTTGCCTCTTTATTACGTCATTCATCAGGGGGTTGGCTCCAATAGTTGTTAGTGCTCCATAGAGGGTTAACAAAAGGCTTCAGTCTCTGGAGGACTCTCTTGCCAACATTTCTTCTACTTCTTTCTTTTCAACGTCCCTGAATTCTGCTTTCATTCCACTGCACAGAGGAAGGTATTCAGTTCTGAAGGTGTCAAAATGCATACGTCTGAGCATTGTGGTGGTGCCATCATCATAGTAATTCCAGCTTCTAATAGTTTCAACAGTGTATGTTGTGAAAAACACTCTGTCTACCAACTTCCAGTGGGTTGCTAATTGAACAAACAGAAGATTATCAGTACACCAAGCATCCCATGTATCTTGCTGTTGAGCATCCACGAACAAATTCCAACTCTTTTCCTTCTTGTCTTTGTGAACCTCTACAGACCAAGACTCCTGAAGCTTCTTCACAATCTCCCACTTGATGTTGTCTGGAAACTTCTCAATGAATGCCAAATCTTCCATGGATGGTCATTCTCTCTGTTTCTGCTCTTCAGTTTATTCCCAAACAGTTTGCCACCAAGATGCAAGTTTCTACTGCTTCAACAAGAAGAGGAAACTGTCCACCACATAGAGCATGCATCATGATGGTGATGTGTTTCCGCTATTGTGGGGTGAACTTCTTGTGGAAAGTGGCTTTGATTATGAGAAATTCCAACTCTTCAGTGGAAGAAGGAACTTTACAAACATCCATTAAATTCTTCTCTTCTTGGCAATGCCATTTCCTTCATTTTCAGCCTCTTCTAGTGCTTGTTGATGGCAATTTCCCCGGCTACGCACCAAAAACATGGAGCCCCGAGAGGAACACCAAGGAAAAGGGAATTCTCTTGCAAGAAAATCTATCTTGTAACATCAACAAGCTTGTTTATCATGTTTCATATGATCACAATAAAGAAAAGAACACCAGGCACAACAAATCTTCATACAGCATCATGTAGCTCTCCCACGGATTTGATAGAATCAACCATATTCTTCAATATATTCATAAAATCCATCAATAGAACAAAGAAAGCAAAGGAATACACCATCTTTGAATGGAAATACATCACATAGTATTCATCTTCAATATCTTCATAGTCTTCTCTTTCAATCTCTCACATACAATCACTCTGTTTGAGTAAAATTGGCTATCTCTGACTCTCTCTCTCACTCCATCAATAATGCATCATATCCTCACTACAATCTCTCAATAATCACTCTCAATAATCCTTCTTAGGTCGTGGATACCCCTCCCAAGAGGTATGTCTGATATGAAGAGTCACCAGAGCCACTACAGTGTCCTTTCATAGCTCACTACTGTCACTTCACTCTAGTCTTCACTTGAGTCTTCAGCAACTACTTCTTTCACTTCTTTCAGCTCTTTTGCACTTGTATTCACCTCTTTCCAAGGCTAGAAAACTTTCCCAAGCTACACTCTTATCCATCAGAACACATACAGAAGCATACCGAACAGTCACAGAACAGTACCAGAACAGCTACAGTACAGAACAGAATAGAAACAGAACAGAGACAGAAACAGAGGCTCTACAGAAGACCTACAGAAGGTTACAGAAGGTCATCAAAACCACATAACTCATACTCAAACCATTCCAAACTCTCACAAACCATTCAATAAGCTTTCACAAGATCTCAATCTTCATCAATCAATACTCCATCCCTCCTTACAGAAGACAATCAGAACAAAACAGAAGGTATACAGAACCAATCAGAACCTATCAGAACATTACAAAACCACTAATAAACATCATGAACTTCCAAAACACAATCAATATCATCCAAAACACTCTCAAACCACTTCCAAATCAATCAATCATCTCATGAAATCAACCATTCAGCTCTCAAAAACAACAAAAATCAGCCAAAAAACAAGTCATTTCAACACTCAACACATTGTACTTGGCACTTTGCTGAATAATGGCCACTAATGCTTCTATTAACAATGACACTAAATCCCTTCTTAAAATCAAGAGGTTTGATGGCATTGGCTTTGACTTGTGGAAGGACAAGATGCAATGTATTTTGTTTCTCAAGGATTGTGATGAATGCTCTCTTGGAAATCGAGCCTACAGCTAGGATAGAGGATTGGACTAGGCTCATCAAGAAGGCAATTGCATACATTCAAATGGTTGTATCTGATGATGTACTTATAGACATTAAGCGTCTTGATATGGCTTATGCCATATGGAAAAAGTTGATGGACACTTATGAAAATACAACTCCAGTAAATCAAGTGCATCTCATGCGCAAGCTTGTAAACATGGAGTTAGATAAGTCTAAGCTAGCATCAGAGCATTTGAGTGCTTTAACAAGGATTTTGAGTCAATTTTGTAGGACTTTAGTTTGCAGCCCTTCAATGATAAATTAAAGGCTATTTTCTTGTTGATGACTTTGCTTGATAGCTAGGAGTCTTTGGTTGTTTCACTAAGCAACAACCATGCCTTAACCTTTGATGGTGTTAGGGGATCTATTCTCAACAATGAGGAGATTATAAGAAAGTCTAGTGGAGAAAGCAATGGTTTAGCCTATCATCTTAGAGGCAAGTTAGAAAAGAGAGCTAATATAAAAAATAAAGTAAAAGCAAGATTAAAAGCAAGGAATACCATATTAGATAATTTGGAAAATTTTCAAGTCCCAATTTCAATTAAGTGATAAATATTTGACCACGTGGCTAAATCTTGATCCATATTTGAATGTGGGATTTGGAAAGGTAGCGTATATAGCATTTAGGGTAGAATCCACCTTTAAGTATGTGGGAGCTTTCGCTCAACAACCAAGACCCATGAACTGCTTATTGTTTCAAGCGTTCCAAGAAAGCTCTAATGGCTATCTCTCACCTAGCCAACGCACCGTCGATGCTACGAGTGTTGTGAGCTTACCTTGATGCCCGATCGAGTACCCTTCTCTCTCTTGCACTCCGGTAGCTCCACGATTCTTGACACTAGCTCAAGCATCCTCAAGCCTCCTCCATCTCCAAGATCCATCCTCCATAGTCGTGCGCGCAAGAGAAGAGAAGAGAAGAGAAGGGAAGAAGAGAAGAGGAGACGGTGAAGAGCTTCACCCTCTTGATCCCTCACTCTCACACACTCTCACTCCCTCACACTCTCACACTCCCTCTCTCAAGAGCACACACAAGCAAGAAGGAGAGAAGAAGAGAGGAAGAAGAAGACTCTTTTTGCCACACACCAAAGAATGAGCTTCTCATTCACTTTTCAACTTTATATACAAAACCCTAAATCCCTTTTGGGCGGTCATCCCCTTTTTCCTCTTTTACATGGCCGGCCGTAGCCTAGGCCCTTTTTCCTATTTCCCACCATTCTAATTTATCCTATTTCCACTAATGCATACACTTTGCACAGGAGTGAGCCTGGCACTCTTTTACACAAATTCGGGGGCGCTTCCACATTTTAATGGTGTGCCTTTTCCTCTTTCGTTGCCGTGGCCCAACATCGAAGCCTCTTGAGGGTCGTGTCCGAACATTTGAATTTTTCAGGGATTGGTTGCCACTCAAGGCACCTTTTCTGCTTTTGCGCCTTTTTTGCTATTTTTCCTTCTTCCTAGTTTCCGCTCCTTTGTGCTATGGTAACGCGATCGGAAACACAGTAACATTACCCCTCCTAGCCAAGTGCCAGTCCCATGGCATTGCGGTGGGACATGGTGGCAAGTTAGGTCAGCTGGTAGGCAGAACAGGTAGGCGGGTGGTTAGGGATGATGGCCCGAAGAGAGTCCACCGTGCGTTAAGCTCCATGAAGACACTCGGCATCTGTCACATGGTTGTAGCCGGTCATCTTGTGAGTATGAGAAGCGCTTGAAGCAATACGATGATGGTATTGGAGGGATTTATTCTGGGGGAAACCCCTCGAACTCTGTTTGGCTTGAAAACTCGTGGCTTTGATTGAAACTCCGTGTCTTGGATTTGAAGGTCCTCGGGCCGGTGGAATCAATAAGCTATCCGTGGATCTTGAGGCATTGGGCATGGATCATTGGACGATACAGTTCCAAGATCTATGCCAATGGCAGTTTTACCTTGTCGATCATGGTGGCCATCAGCACCAGGCGGATGGCTGGAGGCCGGCACGCTTTGGGTCATTAAAGGGTGCCATGGGTGATGGTCTTCCGCGGGTAGCCATTTCTTGAGAGTCGAACATAACCTGCAAGAAAAGTCGTGCCCTCCCTAAGGGGTGTGCTGCTTGCCGTGTAGTGTGTTGTGCTCGTGGCAGTGGAACTGGGAGATGGGTCTAACTTTGGGCAAGCCCTTGGTAATGTCCCACACTTGAGGACCCAGCTTGTGCTTTGTTGGTGGTGCAGTGCGAGCCTTAGGGTGACAGGTCTGAAAGTCATGCCCTTGATGTGCCCTAAGCGTGAAGTGGGGGAGGGGGCTAGGGAGAACCCTAGGTGCAGTGACTGTGGTGCTTTTTTTTTTGAGAGGATACGTAGGCCTAAGTGTCTTAGTCGGAATGAGGAGGAGAAGGGGGGCGGAGAGACTTGCTCAAAAATTGGCGACTCTGCATGTAATTTTTTAGATTCATACGGACATGAAGGGAGGTAGTGGAGAGAAAGGGGTGGTTGCATCTAGTGAACTGGCTGTCGTTCATGTCCTCTAGGAGGGCTAGGCAAAAAGAGGGAAGGATACTAGCCCTCATCATGAGATGAACCATGGCACAATTATCTATAGCATTAGGGTCAAAGAATAGGGGAGGCAGGCCGCGCTCTTGTGGAGTCGGGTCCTGCTTAAGAAGTAGCCTAAGTAGCCTAAGGTATTTACACGTGGTTATAAAAGCGGGGTCAGGACATGAGGAAAAGTCCGCAAGGAAGCGCATCATAGACTCGTCTAGGCTTTCCGCGGTAAAAAGAAGGGCGTTGTCAAAGGATACTACATTGGAGTTATAAATGACGGGGAAGTCATACCGCCCGTGGAGGGTGGCGTCAAAATCTACGCCTACCTTCGAGGGTACGCCATGTAAGTAGGGTCGTTCCACTCAAATGGTAGGGTATTACAAAAAGCCATCTAGGCGAGGATGCTTATGTCACATACTTGCCTCCTCCACAGGGGTTGGCTCCTATAGTTTTGTACAGTGTGGGGGATTTCAAAAATTTTGTCTTGCCAGTAGTCGGCCACTTCGGTGCCCCAAGAGGTTGGGGTCTTTTCCCGCTCTTCCAGCCATTTTTTCCCCAACGGGCCACCGATCGTGATCACCTCATCCATCACTTTGAGAGGCAAGACCCTCCGCAGACTGTTGGGTAGGAGGAAACTGAAGGAGAATGGCTCCTTTGCTAGTTCCTGCACCTCCCACACCACTAGTTCTGCGTGGAATCCCGCGGGAAGATCATCTAGGCATGGAGGGAGAGGCGCGGAAGGTAGCACAGCTAGTTTGGCTCTCAGTCTCTGTCTGGCCTCCTCCACCAGCTTTTTTCTCCTTTCTTTAGAGATGGCTTTTCTTTCTGCAGCAGCTAGATCTTGTTGTGGCGGATCTTGGACCTGTGGCGAGGGGGGTTGCGGGACCACTTCTTCCCTGAATCGATTCACATCGATTTCCAGCTCTGCTTCTTCCCCCTGCCGTTCTGCATGTACTGCTTCTTCCTCGAACCCAAGGGAATCTATCTCCTGGGGGGTCAGGTCGGCCCTCATCAGGTATTTCCGCTGTTCCTCCAAACTCAGCCTAACCTCCACTGGTAGTGGTGGCATCTGTAGTCCAGCATGTAGGGCTCTTCTTGCCATACCAAGCTTCCTTTGCACCACTTCCAGTTGTTCAAAGAGTAGAGAGAGAGAAAGGGAAAGACTCCATATCCATGAGCCTTCAGGCTCTCAAGCTCATTCCTTCATTTCCACACACTCTACTGAAAAGCACACTCACTACAAGATAAAGTGACCTAGTGTAAATGTAGACTAGACTGACTAACTCTAATCAGGTCATGACTGACTACTAACCCGACTTATTTAATGTAGTCACATGTAGATAGCTATACACACTAGCTGTCATAGATGTCGGTCATAGATGAAGACACACTGACGGTGAGCTTGATTTCTAACACTCCCCCTCAAGCTCAAAAACAAAACTCAAATCATCTGCATCACTCCAAGTAGCTGTCTAAAGTGAATGAACTTATCTTTACCAAGTGATTTGGTAAAGATGTCTGCTACCTGGTCTTCAGTCTTCACATGCTCCAAGTCAATCTGATCTGCTAAAACCATTTCCCTGATGAAATGGTAGTGAATCTCAATGTGTTTTGATCTTGCATGATAAACAGGATTGCTTGCTAACATAACACTGCTCAAATTGTCACAGTACAGCTTGAATTTACTGTCCAAGTGTACTCCCAAGTCATTCAGTAACTTGTGTAACCACTTAGCTTCACAGGCCGCTAAGGCCGCACCACGATACTCTGCTTCCGTATTGGACAATGCAACTGTAGGCTGTTTCTTACTCTGCCAACTGATCATGCTACTACCCAATCCAAATGCATAGCCACTGGTTGACCTCCTGTCATATGTGCAACCAGCCCAGTCAGCATCAGTGTACCCCATCAAGTCAAGGGTTTTCCCATATGCATAAAATAGCCCATGATCTGTGGTACCCTTTACATATCTCAGAATTCTTCTGACTGCATCCAAGTGTGGTTTGCGAGGCTTCTGCATGAACTGACTGATCAGCCCCATAGCATAACTCAAGTCAAGTCTAGTGATCGTGAGATAGATCAAGCTGCCTACCATCTGTCTGTACATAGTAACATTCTCAATCTCTATCCCAACATCAATCTGCAGCTTGACTTTCTGCTCCAAAGGCGTATCCATAGGCTTGCAATCAACCATACCATATTTCTGTAACATGTCATGAGCATACTGCTTCTGTAGCAGCCATATGCCTCAAGGTGTAGAGACAACCTCAATCCCCAAAAAATATTTCAGCTCTCCAAGATCCTTGACCTTAAACTCAGCCCGTAAACATGTCTTTATTTCTGCAATCCCATTTTCATCATCTCCAATAATGATTAAGTCATCAACATAGACAACTAGAAAAACATAGCCACTATCTGTCTTCTTCGCAAACAGACTATGATCAGCATCTCCCAATCGTAAACCATGTTGCTGTAAATAATTGCTGATGCGAGCATTCCATGCTCTGGGTGCTTGTTTCAACCCATATAATGCCTTTTTCAGCCGACATACATGTGCTAGAAATTTTGGATGTACATAGCCTTCAGGCTGTTCCATGTAAACCTCTTCCTGTAATTCTCCATTGAGAAATGCATTCTTTACATCCATCTGCCATAGTTTCCAGCCTCTAGCTGCTGCCAAAGCAATCACAGTTCTAACTGTAGCCATCTTTGCTCCAGGGCTGAAAGTCTCCTCATAATCAAGACCATACTGCTGCACATACCCTTTTGCAACCAGCCTGGCCTTATATCTTTCCAATGATCCATTTGATTTACATTTTACCTTATACATCCACTTGCATCCAATAGGTGTTTTGCCCTCAGGCAATTGTACCAAATCCCATGTACAATTTTCAGCCAAAGCTGAATATTCCTCATCCATAGCAGCACGCCAATTCTCATCTGAAATTGCCTCATCAAACTTACTTGGTTCTCTAAAACCTGTTACTTTCGTCATATAAGCATAATGACGGGCTGAATATCCAGTGTAAGTATACCTGTCAACAGGTCATCTGACCCTCTCTGATCTCTTGAGTTGTGGCTCACTGTGAGCTTGCCTCTCATGAGGCGGCACATACGCTCTGTCTAGCACCTGGCGTCATAACAGACGGAATCCCCAATTCACTATCTAAGCTGTCACTGCTAGATGGATCATAACCTGCAGTGAGTGGACCTGTTACATCTTCAAAAACCTTTTCTTTTCCCTTATCTGTTCTCCCTCTCACTGACATATCCGTGTCAGTGGATGCAGTAGTGCGACTCCGTAATCGTCCTGTCCAAGGACTCACTGTAGATGATACACCACCTGTCTGACCAGTCATGGAAGTACTCTCTGCAAGAGTATTTTCAGCATGACTCATACTGGGTGAGCCATCAGTAGGCACTGCAACAGGATTCCCATACCAAGATGCTAACTCATCAAATACCACATCTCTGCTTATGAGTGTCTCATGCGTAGAAGGTACATAACACTTATAAGCTTTCCGTTCTTGTGCATATCCAATAAACACACTTTTCACTGCCTTAGGATCCAATTTCTTCCTCTTCTCATCTGGTATACGCATATATGCAATGCTGCCAAATATCTTCAAGTGTGAAATATCAGGTTTATGACCATACAACCGTTCATACGGAGTGACATCATGAATCCCTGCTATAGGGGTTCGATTCAGCACATATACAGCAGTCACCACTACTTCAACCCAATAACCATTTGGCAGACATTTTTCATTCAGCATAGCTCTAGCTGACTCCATCAAAACCCTATTTTTCCTCTCTGCAACACCGTTTTTCTGCGGTGTATAACTGCATGTGAGTTGTCTTATGATCCCATGTTTAGCAAGATACTTGTCAAAGTAGTTTGAGACATATTCACCTCCTCCATCTGATCTCAAACATGATATGTAACAGCCCAATTCATTTTCAACATATTTCTTGAAGTCTTTGAATGCATCAAACACATCATCCTTATGTTTCAAGATATAAAGCCAAGTGTACCTGCTGAAATCATCAATAAATGAGACATAATACCGTGCACCACCAAAAGAAGCATTATGTGAAGGACCCCAGACATCAGAGTGTACCAACTGTAAAGGCCTAGTGCTGTTTTTTACATGTCTCATGAAAGGAAACCGTGCATGCTTCCCAAACTGACATGCAGGGCATACATGACCAAAATCATTATACTTGAATTTAGGTAATCCAAGTACTACTTCTTTTTTCTACATAGATTTCAGCTTTTGTACATTGACATGTCCGATTCTCTTGTGCCAGATCTCTACATCTCTGATGGCACTCTCATCATGAGTAAACATAGCTGCTTTAAGTTCAGGAATGGTCGCTTCCAAAGTAAACATCCTGCCATCCCTTCTGCCCTTGGCAATTAGCTTGCAGCCATTTCCATACTCCTCAATGAAACATCCATCCTTGTTAAGCCTCACTTGCAGATTCTGTTCTGCCATTTGACCCACAGACAATAAATTCTTTGTTATGGTCGATACATGTAAGACATCATGCAGGCCTTTCTTCTTGCCATCAGGCATCATCAATGGAACAATCCCTTTATGCTTTATGTCATGTTGGATATCATCCCCATTATATACATGAACATGTGTACTTGCAACCATCTCATCAAACCACTCTCCATGTGGGGTCATGTGGTTTGATGCTCTAGAGTCAATGTACCATCTGTCATCTCTGTTTTGCCTTGACGCAGACTTGGACACATGCTGCATGGCAAAGAGTCTATCAACATGATCATCTTGACCACCACTAGAGGATGCATAATGCCCATGCTATTTCCCTTTTGTCTTCATGTCATTCTACTTTTTGTAACATTCCTTCGCTATGTGCCCATACTTACCACAATAATGACAGTCCTTGTCCTTGTTGGACTGATCAGTAGACTGCCAAGATCTAGATCCACCTCCTCTTCCTTGAGGTGATCTCCCCTGCCTCTAAAACCACCAGATCCTCGCTGGCCCTGTGTATTGGCACCATGCCAATTTCCTTGCTGTTGCTGCTACTGTCCATAAGTATTACGAGTGTCACCACGACCTCGAAATGAACCACGACCTCTAGATCCTCTGCCACGCTGTCTAGAGTACAACAAAGTGTCTCTACTCTGAGATGCACTAGAACCTGTATTCAAACCAAGTTTGACTTCCTTATGCAACAACAAAGCAACTAGCTCTTCCCAGCTAGGGGGCTCTTCTCTGACAGAAATGGAAGTGTCAAAAGCTTTGTATTCTTTGCCTAAGCCATTCAAAGCAACAGCAATCATATCATCTTCTGATACACTTGAGCCAATAGTAGCAAGTTGATCAGCTATGGTCTTAATCTCCGTGGTATACATCTGGATGCTCTTGCCATTCCTAGACATGTTGTTGAACTGCTGTTTCAACTGGATCTTTCTTGCATGTGTCATGGTTCCATAATTTTTCATCAGTATGTCCCAAGCATCCTTCGGAGTCTCACATCCAGTGATTTGAATTACCATAGCATCAGATATACATAAGGAAAACCAATGCAGCACCTTGCATGCTCTTTCATTCCATAGCTTGTAGGCTCTTTTTTGTTCATTTGTTGGATTGTGTGCAGGCAACTTAGGAGCAACTTCATCTCCTGTACATAAATCCCAATAACCTCTGCCAACCAGAAAGTTTTTCATTCTGAATTTCCATAATGCAAAGTTCTTATTATCCAACTTCTCTCCAACTATCTGAGTGATATTGTCAATCCCATGTGCATTAGCCATGATGCAATAGACAGTCTATCAAGTGCCTGACTCCTTGCAGTCCAATAAGTATGACTGACTAAGTTCAGTCCGTAACAGATTATGACAGTTTTCTGCACTAAATTGCAGAAAAAAACCAGGGTATTTCAGCCCACTGACACCCCAAAACAACCCTCAAACAAGTGGTCTCAACTGTAGATATAACTGTCAATACATAAGCTGTGTGTTTGCTTCAGCTTAAGCTTATGTAACCTCACTGCCAGGGTACATATATGCAGTCTGAAAACTATAAACTGTGAGTAACCAGCAGCAATTTCAAGTCCAAAACTGAGTGTGTCAACAAATTCAGTTTCAGGTTGCAGTCAACCAAAATTCAGCATACCAAGCTCCAAGCAGCTCCAAAATGTCTTTTGACCATGTCATACATTTACTTTGTAGTGGCAAGTTCAATACATGAGCATCTGAGTAGGCATAGACAACTTGTCTTCATTGACCAATGGCATAAACCTCATGAGCTGTTTGTAATTAATCAGGACAATGTAACTGCATTTATTTCAGCTTCAAAATTCAGTTTTCAATGATGCTCATTGCTTGCTTCAATTCTCCATGCATTCAGCATGTATAGGCCAGTTCATATAGATGATGGAACCCCCAAGATGACCTGTATTGCTTCAGTAATGCATAGTACATGTCATTGACTGTGTATGACAGTTTTCAGCCTGTCATTGATTTTCAGATCTGAGTATTCTATCATTGACTGTGTATGACAGTTTTCAGCCTGTCATTGATTTTCAGATTTGAGTATTTTGAGCAAGAGATCTCAGCCCCAATACATTTGATCCAATGTATACATGCTTTGACACATTCTTGTGCTCCAAAGATGCCTTCTGAGTGTAGTACAAGGCTCCTGTGTGTCAGTAATGACTGAATGCATGCTATCCATTCATGTTTACAGCAGTTTAGAAATGATTACAGGTCTGTGTCTATCACTCTAGCTCATAACAGAGCTCCCACACAAGTATTTACTCCTTGCACACTTCAAATACCTTCAATAGTGAGCATACATGTTCTATGAACCTTGTCTAGGTGCCCCACTGAAGATTGACAGGTTGATGTCCACTCGAATCAGCAGGCGCAGATTTTCAGAACAAGGGGCACAAATTTTTCAGGCACAAGTTGATGTCCACTCAGATCAGCAGGCGCAGATTTTCAGATACATGTTGTTGTCCATTCAGATCAGCAAGCGCAGATTTTCAGATACAGGTTGCTGTTTTTTAGGAGGC
This sequence comes from Lygodium microphyllum, assembly GCF_053477565.2. Taxonomy (NCBI): domain Eukaryota; kingdom Viridiplantae; phylum Streptophyta; class Polypodiopsida; order Schizaeales; family Lygodiaceae; genus Lygodium; species Lygodium microphyllum. Next base: position 84,125,461 of record NC_141147.1, read on the forward strand.
AGTCCACGATTTTCAGACACAGGTTGCAGTCCACGATTTTCAGACACAGGTTTCAGGAGGCAGTCCACAATTTTCAGACTCAGGAGGCAGTCCACGATTTTCAGAAGGCAGTCCACGCTGATTCCTTCCTTTGACTATGGCTTCATTTGCAAGTGTCTAACTTCTTCCTCATTCCTTACTTCCATCTCCTTTGCACTGCAAGTTGTCATGCCCATTCTCCCACAGCCTCATGGATGAAGCTCTGATACCATGTTCAAAGAGTAGAGAGAGAGAAAGGAAAAGACTCCATATCCATGAGCCTTCAGGCTCTCAAGCTCATTCCTTCATTTCCACACACTCTACTGAAAAGCACACTCACTACAAGATAAAGTGACCTAGTGTAAATGTAGATTAGACTAACTAACTCTAGCCAGGTCACTGACTGACTACTAACCCGACTTATTTAATGTAGTCACATGTAGACAGCTGTACACACTAGCTGTCATAGATGTCGGTCATAGATGAAGACACACTGACGGTGAGCTTGATTTCTAATACCAGTGGCTCTCCTTGTGCTGTGTGGGTGGCGTCCAAAATTGTTGAGATATCGAGCTCCACTCGTGATACGCCAGGGTGACCATTGTGTATTTATGTCACCGACTTGTTAGTTGCAGATGCGGTTGGTACACCGCCCATGAATAATAGCCACATGATAGCTATCCTTATCTACTCTAGTTCGTGGCTCAGTTAGTATGCCACTTTAGTTAGTTGAGTTTGGTTTGAGACCTATATCTAGGGTTCTTCTATTTCTCCTTGTACTTGAGTTCTTTTGGCTTACACACAACTAAGAAGAGAAAAACGTTTTCAGCCTCCATCTCTGTGTGTCTTCCCCCATTGTGCAAGCAAGAAAGCTTCGAGCGAGACTCCTTCCTTCTCTCCCACAATCTTGACATGGTATCAGAGCCTTGTTCGTGGTAAGGAGCTCAAGAAAGCAAGCCAAGCTCGCGGTGTTCTGGTAAGAGGAGCAGTGTTGCTTTCATTTTCTGTTTTGGGAGTAGATCTCTGCAGGCAGCACAACCGAAAATTGCAGGAGTGCATTGTCTCAGGTTGAGACGCCCTTCGCGGTGAAGCAAGAGGGCAGTATATACTGCGGGACAGGGCTTTAGCCCTGGTGACCCTGTTTTTTTGATTTGAGGCCATTTCGGGGCCTGTTTTGGAGGCGGAAGTTTTCTGCACGCACTCAGGAGAAAGCCCTGTTTTATGCTGTGCGACCACTGTTCTACAGGTTGGTGAAAAGTTACCACAGAAATTGCATCGTATGCTTGTGTGCAGAGACATTGGGTTACATAATCATCCTTGGTTCCTGTTTATGCAAAATCATCACTAGGAAGTGACTGTGTGGTCAAATACCACTTTCGCCAGTTTTGTAGTTTTTTCCTTGTGAGGGTGAAGCTGTGGTTTTTGCAATGACAGAATTTTTTGCAGTCTTCTGTAATGGCATCTGATTCTCTTTCCCAGATTGTCACTGAAAAACTTGACAAGAACAACTTCCAAGCATGGAAGTTTAGAATGACGAATTTCCTTATGGGAAAAGGATATTGGGAATTTGTTGCAGGAAATGAAGAAGAACCAGTTCTTCCTGATGTTCCCAATCAACAGCAAATGCAGGCATTCAAAGCATGGCATGAGAGAGCCAGGAAAGTTATGTACTGGCTGTCTATCAGTATTTCGGGCTCTATGATTGTGCATATTCAGGATGCAAGTACGCCAAAGGAGGCATGGGATACTTTGTCAAAAATGTATAGCACAAATACGCAAGCCAGGAAAATGCAGCTCAAGCAAGAGTTGCATAATGTGCAGAGAGAAAGTATGAGCATCAACGACTACCCCATGAAGGTGAAGAAGATTGCAGATGCACTTGCTTCCATTGGGTCGCCAGTGGAAGATGATGATTTAGTTTCCGTGACCTTGAATGGTCTAGGAAAGGATTATGCACAGTTTCGGACATCCATTTCAGTTCGTGAAAGATTTCCTGATTTTGAGGAGTTGATTGCTCTTCTAATTTCTGAGGAGCAGAGAAATGGTGGTGCATCTTCTTCAGGAGGAACTTCAAAAGAAGCTGTGTTCTACTCAAATGCTGGAAGAGGTAGAGGCAGAGGTAGAGGAGGCCGATTTGGAGGCCGTGGTAGAAATCAGAATATGCAGCAAACTCAAGAAAACCAGTCCTATGGAGGAGGACGTGGTAACTCTAGAGGCAGGGGGAGCCAAAGAGGTCGTGGTGGATGGCAAAGAGGCCAAAATGCAAACAGTAATGTTGAATGCTACTATTGTGGTAAAATGGGTCATATGGCTAAAGACTGCTATAAAAAGCAGAATGACATCATGAATGGAAAACTGCAACAAGGGAATTATGCATCTTCTAGCAGACAGGGTGATGACAGAAATGAGCATTTGTTCATGGTGCAGCACATGAACAATTCTGTGACAAGTGCAGAAGAAAGAAATGATGTATGGTATGTTGACTCAGGTGCATCAAACCACATGACAGGTCATGCAGAATGGATGGAGGATGCAAGGAAAATGGAAAAACCAGGATTTGTGGAGACTGGTGATGATACTGCACATCCTATTGTGCAGATTGGAAAAATTCCATTGTCTATGCAGGATGGGAAAAAGAAATACTTGTCCGATGTATTTCATGTCCCGAATATCACCAAGAATCTGGTTTCTGTCGGTCAAATGGTTGAGCAGGGCTTGCAGGTCAGATTTAATCCTCATGGATGCTTTGTTGAGGATATGAAAAATAAAGGTCGCTTGATAGCAAAAGGAAAGAAGAAGGGCAAAATGTTTACACTGGATGCAGACATGTCTGAATTGAGTGCAGCAATGTTTGCACATGGGACCGGTGTAGTTGCAGATATTGATATCTGGCATAAACGCATTGGTCATGTTAATGTACAGCGACTTAAATCAATGCAGGCCCAAAATATTGTTGCAGGTTTGCCAAAATTCAAGGTTGCAGAAATGCATAAGGTATGTGAAGCCTGTCAGTTTGGAAAACAAGCGAGGAAACCATTTCCTAGACATGTTCAAGAGAGAAAGAAGCCATTGGAATTAATCCACTCTGATGTGTGGACTACTAAAGCTGCATCTCTTGGAGGCTGTCATTATTTTGTCACGTTTATTGATGACTATAGCAGAAAAGTTTGGGTGTATTTTATGAAAAAGAAAAGTGAAGTTTTTGGGCATTTCAAAACCCTTAAAGCTATGGCTGAAAAAGAAACAGGTCTGCAAATAAAATGCCTAAGGTCAGATGGAGGGGGAGAATACCTCTCAAATGAGTTTGCAAAGTTCTTGCAGGAGCATGGCATAAAGCAGCAATATTCATGCAGTTATACCCCACAACAAAATGGAATTGCAGAAAGGAAAAACAGGCATATTGGAGAGGTATCTCGTGCCATGCTCAATGAAAAAGACTTGCCAGATTTTTATTGGGCTGAAGCAGTTGCTACAGCAGTCTATATAATGAACAGGACTCCCACTGCAGCAATACATGGGATGACTCCAGAGGAGAGGTATACAGGTAGGAAACCAGATATTTCTCATTTGAAAATTTTTGGTTGCATTGCCTATGTACATGTGCCAGATGAGTTGAGATCCAAGTTGGATCCAAAAGCTGAGAAGTGCATCTTTATTGGTTACTCTCTGCAGCAAAAAGGGTATAGATGCTATAACCCTTCTACTCGTAAGTTTACAGTGAGCAGAGATGTTGTTTTTGATGAGATGAGTAGCTGGTATAAACTAGTAAATGTGATTGATGATGTAGATGCACAAAATGGTAATGCTGCACAAAATTCACAGCAGTAGTCACAAAATATTAGTGGACCTGGAGCGTCCTCTAGTATTGGTTCACATTCTTCGCCATGGACAGGCAGATTGAGATCAAGAGAATCTTCTCAAAGTAATGCAGATAGTGGTATGCAGGTATCACGAAAAGGAAAAGAGAAGGTTGATCAGCCCATGTTTGATGTGAATGCAGGTCACTCTTATGTGGATGGTGAATCCAGTGGCTCAGAACAGAGCATTGATGATGAGTTGGGTATTCCTTCTATTGTTACACCTGGAGTAAGGAAGACCAGGGATGTTTTGAGAGCACCTGGGAGTGAACCTACTTTGCGCAGGTCTACGAGAACTAGGTATCCTGTGGATAGGCTGAAATATGATGGATTTACAGCCACTCACTATGCATATATGGTGAAGGTGATACAGGAACCAGAACCCACTTCTTTTGAGCAAGCTATGGGAAAAGAAAAATGGGAGAAAGCCATGGATGAAGAAATGGATGCCTTGGAAGCAAATGCTACATGGGAGTTAGTACCTTTGCCTAAAGGTAAGAATGCAATTGGCTGTAAGTGGGTTTATAAGGTGAAGCACAATGCAGATGGTTCTGTGAATAGATACAAGGCAAGATTAGTAGTCAAGGGGTATGCACAAACATATGGCATTGACTATGAAGAAACATTCAGTCCAGTTGCAAGGATGGCAACTATAAGAGCAGTCATTGCTTTGGCTGCATCAAAGGGATGGTCTTTACATCAGATGGATGTAAAGAATGCCTTCTTGCATGGTGATTTGCAAGAAGAGGTCTATATGGAGCAGCCACCAGGTTATGTGCATGCTGTTCATCCTGAGTTTGTTTGCAGGTTGAAGAAAGCCTTGTATGGATTGAAGCAAGCACCTAGAGCATGGTCTGACAAGATAGGACAGTATCTTGTCACTATTGGCTTTCAGATTTCCAAGGCAGATTTCTCACTTTATGTGAGAAAAACAGAGAAAGGTATCATGCTACTTGTCATTTATGTTGATGATTTGATTATGACAGGTGACAATGATGAAGATATCCTTCATGTGAAAATGCTATTGAAGCAGAAGTTTGAGATGAAGGATTTGGGAGAGCTGCGTTATTTCTTGGGCATTGAGGTGATTAGATCACCAAGTGGGATACAGCTTTTGCAGAGGCAGTATGGATTGGACATGCTGTCCAAATATGGGACGACAGGCTGTAAGCCTATTTCAGTTCCTTTGGAGCAGAATGTGAAGCTGAGCACAGATGCAGGTGAGCTTCTAGAAGACCCTACTATGTACAGACGCATAGTAGGAAGTTTGATTTATATGACTATTACCAGGCCAGATTTGAGCTATGCTGTTGGACTGGTAAGTCAATTTATGCAGGCTCCAAGGAAACCACATTTGGATGCGGCTAGACGCATACTCAGGTATGTGAAGTCCACATTGCAGTATGGACTATTTTATGAGACTGGGGTTCAGATACAGTTGCATGGATACACTGATGCTGATTGGGCTGGTAGTATTTCTGATAGACGATCTACCAGTGGATATGTGTTCTCTTTTGGGAGTGCTGCAGTCACTTGGAGCAGCAAGAAACAGCCTACAGTTGCCTTGTCGAGCACAGAGGCTGAGTACAGGGGTGCAGCAATGGCTGCATGTGAGGTAGCTTGGTTGCATAAGCTACTTTATGATATGCATCAGTCTACAGATGGGCCAGTTGTCATTTATTGTGACAACATGAGTAGTATACACTTGGCAAATAACCCAGTCTATCATGCTAGAACAAAGCACATTGAGGTGCATTATCACTATGTGCGAGAGAGGGTTTTACTAGGTCTTATTGATCTAGTTTATGTCAGCACAGAGGATTAGGTAGCTGACATATTCACGAAGGCATTGGGCGCAGAGAAGCTGTGCAAGTTCAGAAACCTGCTTGGTGTGCAGGAATTGGGATTGAGCTCGAGGGGGAGTGTTGAGATATCGAGCTCCACTCGTGATACGCCAAGGTGACCATTGTGTATTTATGTCACCGACTTGTTAGTTGCAGATGCGGTTGGTACACCGCCCATGAATAATAGCCACATGATAGCTATCCTTATCTACTCTAGTTCGTGGCTCAGTTAGTATGCCACTTTAGTTAGTTGAGTTTGGTTTGAGACCTATATCTAGGGTTCTTCTATTTCTCTTTGTACTTGAGTTCTTTTGGCTTACACACAACTAAGAAGAGAAAAACGTTTTCAGCCTCCATCTCTGTGTGTCTTCCCCCATTGTGCAAGCAAGAAAGCTTCGAGCGAGACTCCTTCCTTCTCTCCCACAATCTTGACAAAAATGGTATCGAGGAAGGCCTTCTATTGAGCACTAAAGGCCACTTGGGCTGCCTCCGCCTTGCTTTATGTGATGATTTTCTCTTTTTCTATTAGAGCAAGGTGGCGCACCAATGTCTTCACCCTCTTCTTGTTGTGCGCGGCCCACTCCTCTGCCCTTTTATTCATTGCTTCCAGGCCCTCTCCCTGTCTTAAGGTCAGCATCATGATTTTCTGTCCATAATCCTTTAGTTCCCTAACTAGCCTCTCTTGTTCTTCTCGTTCAGAGGTCAGCTGATCTGTTAGGCGCTTGAGCTCCTTCTCTTGCTCCTCCATGCCTCGTTGCCTTTCTTCATCCCTAGCATTCAGCTCCACCCCGAGTGCATCCACCTCAGCAGAAGCAAGCTCCTGGTACTGCACTATTAGGATCTTGTGCCCTCTTTGCAGGCTCACTAACTCTTGCGTCTCATTTTCGAGTAGCTGCCTCCAATGTTCCTCCCTCTCATCCCTAGCCTTCAGTTCCTGTTTCAGGTCTGCAATTTCGCACTACTGCAAGGCTATCATTCTTGTTTTGTCTAGCTGGAAGGCGGCCACAGTTTCCTTCTCGGTTGCCAACTCAGCCACAGCTATTTTGCATTCCTCCTTCACTCTCTCCAATTGGGAGAGCAGCTCGGCGACGTATTCGTCGTAATTAGCCGGTGGCATCATCGTTGCGTGAATGTGCGAGGTGGAGGCTTCGACTTTTTGCTTTTTGGGCTCTTGCGTGGACTCTGCATCCGTGGCTAGCCTTTTCTATCCTGTGGCCATAGTCTCTGTGCTCTGCCCCTGGTCCATTTCTTTATTAATAAAATATTGCATCCACGCTACGAAATTTGACACGTTTGCACTAGTGGGGATGCTGGGGGTGACAGTGGTGAGTTCCGCGCGAGGTACTAGGAGGGTAGGGATCGGATGGAGCGGGGCCTTGCCTTTGCCTTCAGAGACTGGAGGTGGCACGAACTCTAGCACCTGCGTGTTGGATCCTGGCCCCTCTTCTCTGCATGGGCTCAGGTTTCTTAGCTCGTCTGCTCGGCACTGTTGTTCGATGGACCGTCGGGTGGCCTCCGCCAGGTCCTCCTCCTCCTTCCTTCGCAGCTCCTCCTCTTCTTCCTCCGCTTTTCTCTTCCTTTCCTCTTGCCTTTTCTTTTGCTCCTCCTATTTTTTCCCTTTCTGTTCTTTTTCCCTCCTTTTCTCCGCTTCAGCTTCTTGTTTTGACGCCTCCTTGGCTTTCTGTAACTCCTCTTTTTCCCTCTACTCCTCCTGCCTCTTTGTTCTCTCTCTCTCCTTTGCTTCATTCAAGGATTCCTTCTTTGCCCTTTCCAAGTCTTCCCTTTCTTTCTTCCTGCCTTCATCACTCTTCTTCTTCCCCTACGCCGCCTTCTTCTTCCTTGTCCTGATTGTCTTCTTACTAGTTTGTCCCTCTCCTTCTTCTTCTGTTTCCGTTCTGTCGGTGGACCTGTCTTTGTCCTGTCAAGGGGTCGACTTCTCCAGCGTTTCTCCTTCTCCCTCCTCCGGCTCCTGTGATGCCCTTACTGCCTCCTGAATGAGTGCACTCAAGACTCCTCCATAGCCGATGAAAGAGGCCTTAGAGGAGGCTTTCTTCCTTTCCGTCACCTTAGAAGCCGGAGATTCTCCTCCTGTTGGTGCACTTCCCAGGGCTAGTGCCTTGGCTGCTTGATCAATTGTCTTCCACACGTAGCCATTCCAATCCACCTCATCTAGAGTGTGGGCTGCTACATTCTCCAGCATTGGCACGCTAATCCGATGCATTAAGGAATTGTAACGTTGGCTGGAGAAGAGCACGTGCACCAACTTGGCTTGCAGCCTGGTGTCAGTGTCAGGGATGTCCTAGATGCTTATGCCGTCGTTCGTGAGTACCTCTTCCTTCTTCATTTTCAACAAGGCATAAACATCCCTTTTTTGTCGCCTTTCCGTCTTAGGTACCAATCCCAGAGCCTTTTCCACCAAGATTGGGTCCAACTGGACTTGCACCTACTTTGCACCCTCTCCTCGGCCCACTATTACAATGCCACCTTCCTGGTCCGAATTGTATGTTCTAAGGAATTCTTCGCATTTAAAGTGATCCAGCTCCTGTGAGAATTTTTCAACGTACTTTGTAAGGTTGCACTATTCCACTACCCTCCTAGCTGCCTCCTCCTTCACCACCACGACTCCGATGTTGTGGATGGTTCGGAACTTGAGCTGGCCGAAGGCACAGTTCTCCAGTTGGATGCAATATAGCTCCCTTTCCTCGTCAGTGAATGGGAGTCGATGGGCACGGTCTTGCTGCGACATTTTCTGCTCCTGCCATTATTCGTAACTTCCTTTAGTATTTTTCACATAGCACTTTGCTGTTTATGCGAGAATAAAAACTCTTGACTGAATTTTTGGAAGCCATTTCTCATACTAATGCTTATGCCTTTCACTACTTTTACTTTACCATGCCCCCTTTTTATTCATTTCCTATCTGATTCTTTTCACCTTCACCACATACCCCACATCACCTTCACCACATAACCCATATACATACCCACATACCCCCTCCTCTTCCGGTTGAGAGAAGAATCCTTCCTAGGATTGGGGGTTAAAAGGTGAAAGGCGTGGGTCCTGTTTGGGCAAGACTTTACGTGTGAAGAAGCCACGTGTAGAATTTTGGATTGTATTCTAGTTGAGCATGACAATCAAGAGCAGCTGGTTGGATAGAGACTTGGGAAATGTAGGTCAGGACATCATGAAATAGATCTCCAGTATTAAGGCGGCTGGCGACATGTAATTCCTCTTCTGTGAGGAATTGGTCAATATAGGGGTGGGCGAGCACATGGTCGTCCAAATGCTGATTGCGGGTGATGGGAAAAACCCTAAACGAGATGGGTGCCACATAAGTGGGGTCATATTCAATGGTTTTAACTGCCCTGCGTTGCTCAGCATTGGTCATTATTCGGCAACCTTTTTTCTCCCATTGGATTCTTAGAGCAAACCACTACTGCAAGAATGTGGAAGGTGAGCTTGCCATCTATGTGAGCTCGTGCATCTCATGTTCAGGAACAAAACGAGGAGGCTTTCGATATGAAGGGACTAGGCGTCTGAGGGCCACTTGCTCCTTTGAGATTTCATCATTTGCTATCAGCTCGGCAGCGATTTTGGGGGATTTAGTAGTCATAAGTTTGTATTCTTCCCAAGTGCATGGTAATGCACGAACCTCTGAAGCAAGGGTTCTGTCAAGAAGGCCTAGGTCTAGCCTCTCATTACTTCTAGCGAATGTGGTGGAAGTTTCGTCCAACATCTTGATGCAGGTTATTAAGTCATCTCCAGAGGTTGCAGCAAGGTCCTTAGCCAAGGAGAGGAAAGGTCGTATCGCGTATGAAGGTTTAAAACCTACTGGTGGGGATGGTGCAATTGGACTGGATAGTGGTGACTCCTTCATCGGCGTCACAGGTTGGGTTGTGCACTCCAAACCACGTTGAGGAGCTGCAGGAAGCTTTGGGGGCCTGGGGGTTGTGCTGGGTTCTGAGTGAGCAGTCATAGGGCTTGTTAAGTCCTCTGGATTAGGCAGGTTTAAGGCTTGTGGTGTTTTCTTTGGTCAATAGATGAGCTGAGGCTTACTATCCACAGCTAGCAATGGCGTGCTGACTATTTTCTGGGCACCACATGTGCAAGCCTTCCGCACTAGGGTGAGATCGCTCGTAGATGAGCTTTTTAGCTGGCCATTTTTAGGCACCCAAATCCAGGGGTTGCCCTTGTAGTATCCTTGTGCCCGCAAGAGATCCTTGGGAATCCATCACGGCATGGTTGTGTATCTATGGTGATAGTGTCTAGACTGCCTCTTAGGCTGGGGCGGCTGATGATGTTTGTGGTTAGGATTGTGTTTGGGTGGTGTACCCGGATGTGGTTTCTGTCATTTTGGCACCCACATAAGTTTGGGCTCCTTGGCCTTGTGAGCACTCTTGGTGGGTTTGGGCCTAGGGTCGAGAGTCTGGCACGAGGCTGCAGGTTTCTCTAGGTTAGACCTAGGTTGGATTGTGGTCCCAGGGATTTCTACCGATGGCGTCGTGATGGTGGAGGAATCATGACAGCCCCTGCTGAAAGTCGTCACTATACGGACGTTGCCGATAGCAAGATGAATGCGGTTTAGGTTGTAATCCACATTACAGTGCATTAGCTTCTTGAAGGTGCAACCCAATAGTGACACATTACTGGCTTCTTTAGTGTCAGGCAACACATGGAAGAAAGCTGGTAAACTTTTAGACTCAATGGAAACGAGTACCTTGCACTTCCCTAGGAGTGGATAGGAAGTACCCCCAAATGGGGTGAGGTTGGCATTAGTGGGCTGTAGCGTCGGTTGACCAATGCATGTCCAATGGTCATGCGTCAAGTTGTTGTAGTCGGCCCCTTCATCAATCAAGGCATCGAAAGAATACACCACTCCTGCTACGACTGTGATTCGTAGATACACCGGTGCCACTGCTTCTTCATTCTGATCTGTAACGTCGGTTACAATGGCCATGCAGACGTTCAGTGGGGGTTCTAGCATGGGTGGATCATGTAATGGATGGGAAGGAGGATAGTGCTTCTTTACGCGGCTGCCGTTACAAAAGCCTATTCCCTCGTCGTCAAGTGTCTCCAACTCAACATTCTCGGTTCTACCAATCATGCGTACTCTGAAGGGCCCTAGCTCCCGGAACTTCATCTTCTGTTTATGTCCTTTTACCGAGTATAACAGAACAAGATCCCCTTGATCGAAGTCTCGTTGCTTGACATGCTTGTCAAACCACATCTTTCATCGAGCCTTTTCACAAATCAGAGAGTGAATGGCGAGGAGTCGGGTCTCCGTTAAGCGCTCTAGCTCCACCAAGCGGTTGGTCCAAGCCTTTCTTCCCTCCCAATGCTCCTGGACTGCTAGCCTCAAGCTAGGAATGAAGAATTCTAAGGGCAAAATGGCTTCACTTCTGTACGTCAGTCTAAAAGGCGTCTGTCCTACAGCCATTTTATAAGCTGTGCGATAGGCCCACAAGGCTACCATTAGCTTGTTATCCTAGTCTCTTCTTGAAGTAGACACGACTTTTGTAAGCACGTTGACTAAGATTTTATTTGTGGATTCGGCTTGGCCATTTGCCTGAGAGTAATAGGGAGAGGATTTTCGATGAATTATTAGGAAGGTAGAGAGCAAGTGGGCAATCACCTCATTAATGAACTGTGTGCCTTGGTCGCTTACCAGCTCGATTGGACAGCCAAACCGTGAAATGACCTGCTCCCACAAGAACTTTGCAATGGTCCTAGCATCATTCTTCCTCGTGGCTCATACCTCTACCCATTTCGTTAGATAGTCGGTTGCCACGATGATGTAGCGAGCTTGGGAATACTGTGCTACAGGACTGATAGGCCCAATAAAATCGATGCCCCATTTTTCAAAGGGTTGTCGGGCTATGACAGGGATCAACTCCATCTTGTCCTTCCGCACAAGCACTTTGGTCCTTTGGCACTCATCACAATGCCTTACGAATTTAGCTGCATCACGGAAGAGGGTGGGCCACCATAGTTGGGATTGTAGCACCTTTCGAGCTGTCTTGTCCCCGCTAAAGTGTCCTCCAGCGATTCTGCCATGTGCTTTGTTCAATGCATCGTGCATCTCGTGCTCACATACGTATCTGTGCAACAACCCGTCTTGTCCCAACCTGTAGAGTTGGCCTGCTATCAGTTGGTAAGGTTGAATTTTCAGGATAAGCCTCCTCAGCCTGGCCTTCTCAATGGATCGCTCAGGTAGTCCACTCTCTAGTACTTGCACTATGTCTTCGGCCCAATACGGTGTCAGATCAGCTTTAAATAATTCTTTCTCACTAGACAAGTTAAAAAGATGAGCATCCAGAAAATCATCAAGTATGCCTTGTCCAGCGGCTTCTCCTATGGATATGCGAGACATGTGGTCAGCCATGTAATACTGCTTTTCTTTGCGTACAACCACAGAGAAGTCAAACTCCAGTAGCAGGAGTAACCACCTAGCTATGCGTCCCATAGCACAAGGCTTATTCATAAGATATAACAAGGCCTGATGGTCAACAAAGAAGACAAAGGGAGTTGCTAATAGGTAATGCTTGAATTTCTTTACCGCGAACACCATGGCCAACCCTTCCCTTTCCATCATGGAATAGTTCATCTAGGTCTCTGTGAGCTGCCTGCTGGCAAAACTCATCAACTAGTCTAGATTATGTTCACCCGGCTAGCATAGCACGGCTCCGATAGTAGCAAACTTAGAGGCGTCTATGTGTACATGAAACGCTATCTTCCAGTCTAGGGCTCGTAAAATTGGTGCAGTAGTGAGAGCCTTTTTCAACTCCTCATATGCGCACTAGCATTCCTCAGTCCACTCGAACACTGTCAACAGCTTGTACAATGGTCTAGCAATTAGTGTGTAATTTAGTACAAAGCGTCGATAATATCCCGTGTGTCCTAAAAAGCACTGAACTCCCTTGTAGTTATCGGGTGCTGGTAAATCCATAGTGACTCTGACTTTAGAAAAGTCAGTGGCAATGTCGTTCTTTGACACTACATGCCCTAAGATGCATCCATGTTTCACCCAGAATTGGTAGTTTAAGGGGTTCAAGGAGAGACAATGTAAGCAGCACCATTCAAAGACTGTCCGGAGTCTATTTAAGTGGTCGATCGAGGTCGAATGGATACACAGATCGTCGACAAAGACCTCTAACTCCTTGCAAAGCATGTCTTTAAAGATGGTGCACATGAGGCATTGGAAAGTGGCGAGGGCATTGGTCAACCCGAAGGGCATGACTATGTGCGCAAAGACACCCCACTCAGTGGCAAAGGCGGTCTTGTGCCTATCTGCAGGATGTACTTGCACCTGGTTGTACCCTGAGAAGCCATCCAGGAAACTGTAAGCTTCCTTGCCTGCCACCCTCTCAAGCATGTGCTCGATATATGGCAAGGGATAGTTGTCTCTCTTTGTAGCAGCGTTCACCTTCTTGTAATTGATGCACACTCGAATTTTTCCACTCTTCTTCATCACAATGACTATGGGTGACACCTAATCCGTGTGCTCAATTTCGTAGATGAATCCAGCTCTCATCAGCTTGTCGATTTCCTCTTTGACAGCATGAGCGTGTTTTGGATTCATGGGGTACGGTCGCTGCTTGACCGGCGTTGCGTCCGACGTCATGGGTATGTTGTGAGTCACAACACTCGGATCTACCCCTCGTAGCTCTTCTAAGGACCAGGCAAATATGTCTATGTACTCCCGCAAGAGAGCAACAAGACTCAACTCTTCTTCACCAGTCAAGTCATCGGCAATGAACACTGGTCAGGGTATCTCCCCTTCCAGGGCTAGGTTCAACTCCTTGACCTTGGCTGGTCCTTCGATTGGTTCGCTCGTCTGCCCTTGACGCTTGGCACCGGGTAGAACCACTACTCTATCCCCTTTTTTGAATTTAGTGAAGTGTTTAGGGAGGTCCTACGGCTTTCGCTGCTCTTCTGATCGTGCATCCTTGGGGTACTTTGTCCTATCCTACTTTGACCGTCTGCATCTCAGGTGGACGGGTAAGTCCCCCTTGGTGCGTCTGGTCATGGGCAGCCTAGGGATCTCTGGGTCGCTATCCAAAGTAACCTCCCATTTAGAGTCAAACCTTTCATCTTCGCTAGAAGAGGTGGTCTCCCCTGGTGGCCGCAATTCGAATGGCGATTCGGTTCTAAGTATTGATGTCGTCCTTGATTGGGCTATTTTTGTATGTAAAAAATGTATAAAAATGGTATTTTAAAAATACATTATTTTGAACCCACGTGATACACACATATTTCCATGAGTAACTTACCTTAGTGTCAAGTTAGCAAAGACCTGTACAATAAGAGATCATGCTCTCTTTGAGAAACACTCCTTTCTGAATGCCTTCGTCCAAATGATGGTTAGTCCATCTCTTCAGGATGGATTCTATTCGCGAGACATAAGCTTCTACTCTTTCTCCAGAGGACTGACTTAGGTTCATGAACTCCTCTCACATCCGCTCTTCAAAACCTTCACGCCTGAATTTAGTGAGGAAGGCCAACTTCAGGTCGTTCCATGTGCCAAAAGTTCGTGCTGCTTATCTCTCATACCACTGAAATGCCGTGCCTTTGAAAGTGGCGGGGAATATTGCTAACTAATGCTCAGAGGTTCTGGCATTGTTAGCCACACATGCTACCATCAATTCTACTACATGAAGATCAAGGTCTTCATTATACTCTCCCTTAAAAACCGGCAATGGGACTACATTTGCTAGCCTGGCATCAATATTTCTAGGACGAATCTGACTAGGAAGGGGACCTTGAGTTGCCATGGTAACTTTTGTAAAGACTACTTTTAGGGCGTCAAAGGAGGCTTCTGTTGTGTGCTCGTTCTCAGCTTTGATTTTTACATTCTCCCTTCTCACGTACCTCTGGACTCATTCTAACGCTTGCCTCTTGATTGCGTCATTCATCAGGGGATTGGCTCCAACCAGTTGGTCTATACTCAATAGGATAGTATCAGAGAGGGTTTCAGTCTCTGAGGGATTCTCTGGCCAACATCTCTGAATTCGACTTTCAAACCACTACAAAGGGGGAGGTATTCCGTTCTAAAAGTATCAAAACTCATTCTTCTTAGGATCATTGTTGTGTCATTATAATAATGCCAGCTTCTAATGGTTTCAACAGTGTATGTTGTGAAAAACACTCTATCCACCAACTTCCAGTGGGTTGCTAATTGGACAAACAGAAGATTGTCAGTGCACCAAGCATCCCACGTATCTTGCTGTTGAGAATCCACGAACAATTTCCAACTCTTTTCCTTCTTGTTTTCGTGAACCTCCACAGACCACGACTCCTGAAGCTTCTTCACGATCTCCCACTTGATGATGTCTGAAAACTTCTCGATGAATACCAAATCTTCCATGGGTGGTCATTCTCTCTATTTCTGCTCTTCAGTTTGTTCCCAAACAGTTTGCCACCAAGATGCAAGTTTCTGCTGCTTCAAGAGGAAGAGGAAACAGTCCACCACATAGACCATGCATCATGATGGTAATATGTTTCTGCCATTGTGGGATGGACTTCTTGTGGAAAGTGGCTTTGATAATGAGAATCTCCAACTCTTAAATGGAAGAAGAAACTTTGCAAACATCCATTGAATTCTCCTCTTCTTGGCAATGCCATTTCCTTCATTTTCTGCCTCTTCTGATGCTTGTTGATGGTAAGTTTCCCTGGCTGCGCACCAAAAACATGGAGCCCCAAGAGGAACACCAAGAAAAATGGGATTCTAGTGCAAGAAAATCTATCTTGTAACATCAATAAGATTTTATATCATTCTTTGGATAACCAAAACAAAGAAAACAGCAAATCTTCACGCAGTATTATAGTAGATATCTCCCACGGATTTGATATAATCAATCATAATCTTCAACATCTTCATAGAATCCTTTAATAGAACAAGGGACACAAGAGAATACACCATTTTTGAATGGAATCAATCACATAGTATTCATTTTCAATGTCTTCATAGTTTTCTCTCAATCTCTCATATAAAGTTACACTGTTTTGATAGAATTGACTATCTCTGGCTCTCTCTCACTCTCTCACTCTCTCTCTCTCTCTCTCTCTCTCTCTCTCTCTCTCTCTCTCTCTCTCTCTCTCTCTCTCTCTCTCTCTCTCTCTCTCTCTCTCTCTCAATAGTACATCATATCCTCACTACAATACTCTCATAATAACTCTCAATAATCCTTCTTAGGTCATGGATGCACCTCCCAAGAGGTATGTTTGATATGAAGAGTCACTAGAGGCACTACAGTGTCCCTTCACAACTCACTACTGTCGATGTCACTTAGTCTTCTCTTCAGTCTTCAGCAGGCTGCTTCTTCCATTTGTTTTAGCTCTTTTGAACTTAGATTCATCCTTTCCAAAAGTTAGAAAACTTTCCCAAACTCAAACATACATTCTACAGAACACTTATAGAAGGTCTACAGAACAGTACAGTACAGTACCAGAATAGATACTGTACAGTTACAGAGCAGAGCAGAGCAAAGACGAAGGCTCTACAGAAGGTTTATAGAGGGTTACACAAGGTCATCAGAACCTTATAACTCATACTAAAACCATTCCAAACTATCAAAAACTATTCAATAAGCTTCTAAAAGATCTCAATCTTCATCAATCATCATCAATACATGCTTCATACTAAAGAAAATCAGAACAAAACAGAAGGTATACAGAAGGTATACATAACCAATCAGAACCTCAACAGAACCTATCAGAACATCACAGAGCTTCATATCTCTATTGAAATCATCATAAACTTCCAAAACATAATCAATATCATCCAAAACACTCTCAAACACTTCCTTTATCAATCATACATCACTCTAAATCCATCAAAAATCAATCATTCAGTCCTCAAAAATAACAAAAATTGGTCGAAAATTCAGTCTTTTTTCACTCTCAACAGCTGGCTCCCACCAGACGCTCGAGCACCAGGTGCTCGAAAGAGGAGAGGGCAGCTCAAGACAAGCAGGAATTTGACGCATTGTTTAAAAGCATTCTAGAAACAGTTGTGGCCAGGGACTATACCATCCATGTCCCAGCCGACATCTTCCCCGCCCAGCCTCACAAGAGCCCCTTATCGACACAGCCTCATTCGCTCAATCACCCAGAATTGCCCCGCCTCGTGCAAATAGAGTAGTCCCAATGATATATAAGCAGCTTAACAAAGGTCATCCTTCCATAACTTTTTGTCTTTAAATGGTTAAAGGGGGAGGCTCCCCACCTGTATACACTTTCCTTACCTATTGCTAATATATGCCACGTCTTTAATAAGCACTGCAATATGCATCGCAATCAACATCATAGGATTTTGATAAAGTAATATATTGACATGATTACATATATTCGTTGTACTTGATGCATGCAACTTTCATATACTCTCATAAAGTGACAAGTGGATGCAGGACGACGCAGGTCTTCGTACGAACGTGTTCAATGCCCAGGTCACTGCAAGACCACCAAACTCACAAAGAGTCACGACAAAGCCACACTTCTGAAAGAAAAAATCACCCTTGCGAGTGCCCATGTCGCATGGCCCAAAGCATGATCTTAACCACTTCGTCCTTCTCGGTTACACTCTATACCGAGCACTCACGACAGCTGTTATCTCAATTGTACCAATATTGTGCATTCCAAAGAGGGTTGCAATATCTCAAGTATATCTCCCCATCATAACAACTGCTTCTCTAACAACAAGGCTAGGACACAATCATCACTGTAATATCCATTTCCTAAGCCTTTGAAGCTTGACATTTCCCAACCCATTGAAAGGCTCATAGCCTCAACATATTGCAATGGTTGTACTCAGGCAAGTCCAAAAAAAAAAGAGGAGAAAAGAGAAGAGAAAGAAAGAAAGAAAGAAAAAAGCACAAGAAAAAAAAATGAAAAAGAAAACAGAAAAGAAAAAAAAAAGAAAAGAAAATAATGAAAAGATATGAAGCACCCACGATCACAGCACAACACCTAGGGGTCCTCAAATTAGATACGTCCAGTGACCTTGGTCGGCTGGCTCCGTCCCTAGTCCCCTAGCCCTTTAGCATCACCCACAATTGTTTAGGGCACAACATACCTAGGGAGCTTGTCTCGCCTATGGTTAGACCTGTCACCCTGACCCATTCGCACGATTTCCTCTTACACTCTGCCTTAATACCATTGCAATCAATTGTGGTAAGCACCGCACGAATGGCCATGAAAAGTACACCATCCTCATCAAGCAAGTCCAATGGCTCCCAACTACCGAAAGTGTAGTATCCATGTGTTCAATTATGCTACGTCGTGCAATCACAACGCAAACGATGTCATACACCTTCACATGTACTTCTTCTCAACAAGGACAACTTTGCTTCATCCACACATTGTTACGAGAAACCAACCCGCGGTCTTCTAACTACGTAATATCTAAGTATGCACGAGCATTCATATAATATCTACACCAAAATATATACAGAGTTTGGGTCCTCAAGTGTAGGACAATACTCTCAGCTTGCTTAGAGTTCGACCTGTCTCCCAAACTAATTGAACTATATCTTGTGCACGATAGAGAAGACTAGCACTACCCCTAGGGAGAGACCACCTATGAGAGGTTTTCAATTGCAGGTGTTGAAGACTCCAATGAAAGTGTCGTTCTCTCTTCATCGACACCCAATTCTAAATTCTTATCCTTTATCATCCTGCAAGCCCACCAGGAATCGTCATGTGCAGAATCCCCAACAAACCAACACTTGTGCTGGCCATCGGTGCAATCACCAACAAAGAACGACCCTACCACCAACTCCAAAAACCCTACCACTAGCCATCTAGGCCACCAATGTGCCCCCAATGACCTTCCTCCACACCACCACCAATACTCTTCCACCCCAAACATCGATGTCCCTTCCACCCACGTCTTCAATGCAGGCTAAAGCCTGCTACCTACGACAGTGAGTGCCATGGGACTGGCACTTGTCTAGGAGGGGGATAATGTTAACCATCAGACGAACAAGTTGGAAAATATGGAAAAGTTAAAGTAGAAGACAAAGACCAAGGCAAAGTGAAACGGAAGACGAAGGCGCGCCAAGAAAAATCTAGAAACACAAGAAGCACAGAAAAGTCCTAAATAAGGGGAAAATGCACACAAGGAAAAGCGCAAGTCAATACTTTTGTAAAAGAGTGTAAGTGCATCATGATTTAATTTAAGGAGCATCGGGATCTCACCCATACAATTTGTAAATGTAGACGGCGGCGGTGGAAAGGAAGAGGAAGATAGAAGGACAATGGGAAAAAGGGCCTAAGCCACGACCGGCCATGTAAAAAAGGGAATAAGGGGATGACCGCCCAAAAGGGATCTAGGGTTTTGTATATAAAGTTGAAAAGTAAATGAGAAGCTCATTCTTGTGTGTGGCCAAAAGTGACTCTTCTTCTTCTTCTTCTTCTTCTTCTTCTTCTTCTTCTTGCTTGAGCTTGTACTTGAGAGAGGGAGTGTGAGAGTGTGAGGGAGTGAGTGTGTGAGGGGGAGGGACCGGGGAGGAGAAGCTCTCCATCTTCTCCTCTCTTCTTCTCTTCTCTTCTCTTCTCTTCTCTTCTCTTGCTCGCGGCTATGGAGCTTGGAGTGTGGAGCTTGAGAATGGAGCTTGCTTGAAGCTTGCACTTGGATCGTGGAGCTACTGGAGTGCGCAGGAGAGGAGATAACTTGATTGGCATGGAGGTAAGCTCACTATACCCGTAGATATGGATGGCACGTCGGCTATGTGAGAGGTAGCCATTAGTGCTCGGCTTGGAACGCTTGAAACAATAATCTGTCCGTGTGGGTCTTGGCGGTTGAGCGAAAGCTCCCACAACTGGCCATACTTGTGGAATGTCAGGTGGTGTGTGATGAATGGAAAAACAAATGTTCCATGTATGGTCCACACTATCATTACAGAACCACATGAACTAACCTGGCATTCCATGTCGATTGCTATCTTCTCATCTTGAGTTGGACCACTCCATGATATCAGAAGACATGGATCTAGAGCATGGCATCATGAGCTATGGAGGATGGAAAATGTAGACATGACTCATAGATACAGACAATATCAACTATCATACAAGTGAATTAGGTTCCAAGATTGAGACTTTGACTCATAAATACAATCTTGTGTGTTTGAAAATGACACCAACACTTGATTGAAGGACAAAAGTACTATGACATTCCACTGAAAAGTGAACCAAGTCCATCATTATATAGTCTCTGACCTTTCTCCACTCTCCTCACTATGCATGTGGGATTTAGGACATCTCTTCCTGGAGCATACATCATTTGTCATTTCTCAACACCCCCCCTCAAATGATGAGTTCCTACACTTGATTGCTTCTACCCCCCCTACATGATGACATGGCTTGGGAGACTAGCTCATAGGCAACCTATTCAAGTTAACGCTTGAAACTTTACATCTTTGGCAAGGGTTTTGTTTTACAAAGCAAATCCACTAAGGGAAACAAAAATCCACTATGGGAAATATAATTTCTTTAAAACAATCTATCAGAGTTGTTATTGATGGTGAAAGCATCTTCTTCTTCTTCTCTTTCATTCATGAACTGATTCTTCTGATGGTTACCATTATGTACCTATTGTGCTCTTTCACAATGAAAACATTCACTGGCTATATGGTCAATCTTACCACAATAATGACATGTCATTCAATCTTTGTTGTCAAAGTTGAATCCTCAACCTCGGTCTTTTACTCCAGCAGCTCCTTTGGTGTATAAGAGATTTTCCCTAGATAATGGGACACTATCTTTTCCATTCTTGTTCTTATGTTGATTCTCTTCATCAAGAAGAGAGTACTCAATATCTTTCTGTGATAAATTAGGTATATTTCTGAGAGTAGAGACAAGATTTTCATAAGGATCCTAGTTTACACTAGCAAGGAGTACAACAATGGCTTCATCTTCATCTATTGTTTTCTTCAGAGTGGCAAGTTGAGTTTTTAGACTTTTGAATTTGTTAATATGCATAGTCATTGAAGTGTTTCTTTTTATATCAAGCTTATAGAACTGCATTAACAACTTGACCTTAGAGTTTTTGGCTTGACTTCCAAAGATCCTGTCAAGCCTTTTTAGTATCTCTAATGCCACAGATATGGTGCAACACATCATCAGATAGTCCCCAAGCAATGATGCATAGAGCCTTGTTGTTCATCTTTTTCCACTCCTTTGTCTTGAGCTGGTGGTCTTCTTCAACGAACTTGTCTTTATCATCTTCCTTCTTACTATCCACATCTCTTGCATCATCCTCAAATAGGTCCCACAAGTCCTTTTGCATAAGGTGGTACACAGTCTTCTCCTTCCAAGAATGAAAGCCTTCTCCATTGAACTTGGCTATTTGCTAAAGTTCTACCATGTTGATCAACTTCAAATAGCTGAGATAATACCAGAAAGTGAGTTGCCCAAGAACACAAGTAGATTAGTGCCAAATAACACTAGTTGAGTATCAATAGATACTATGCTCGAAGATTTGAAGATCTTTATGTTGAGCTTGATGTTGCTAATGATTTCTCCCCTTCTTTCTAATTTGATGGGAAGGAACTTGTTGAAAAGTGAGTGAATCACCAAATCAGAGTTGGAAGAACTTCCTTGAGCTAAGAGAGGTGTGAAAATGAAATGAAAAGAAAGCTTGAGGTGAAATGGTTATGGAGTCTTGGTCTTCTCTTGAATCTTTGTGGATGACTTATAAGCTTACTCGGGCACTTCTAGATCTATAGAGAGTGTAGCTCGGTGATTTAAAATAATAGTTGATAGCTTCAGTGAGAAGAAACAATGATAATTTCAAGCTTTGAAGCTTTGGCTATGGCTTCCACAATTAGGATTGTAGATAGGCGATTGATTTTTCTTATGGTGTAGCTCGTAGGAGAAAATTTTCTTGAAGATATTTTATGGGGAGAGAGCTTACATAGTGAGCTTTCAAAGATCTATGCTCATAGGATAGATTGCACAGTGCAAGAGACAATTCATCAGTACGAACAGTAACATGCACAGAATTACAACAAGCTGAGATTCTTCAAAATGTTGGGTCTTGTAGGGCACAATGTTGAGCTTTGATGTAATAGGAAGAAGCGTCTCAAAGCTTGGAAACAACTCTCTTGAAGAGAGCATGAAGAGATATGCTCTAGTTTGAGAGATCTAAGTGCTCAAACAGAGGTGGGTGCAGGCTGGCTATGGCAGACACAAGATCAAGATGAAGGTGAAGTTGAAAAATGGATCCATGAGCTGGGTGTGAGTTGGATAGAGATGACTAGAGGTGAAGAGAGACTAAGAATCATTGTATGGAGTTGTGCCATGCTTGGCTAAGCTTTGATGCCATGTCAAAAGACATGGATCTAGAGCATGGCATGAGCTATGGAGGATGGAAGATGTAGACAGAACTTCTAGACACATACAAGATCAACTGTCACACAAGTGAATTAGGTTCCAAGATTGAGACTTGGACTCATAAACACAATTTTGTGTGTTTGACAATGATATAGACACTAGATCTAAGGACAAAAGTACTATGACATTCCATTGAAAAGTGAACCAAGTACATCATTATATAGTCTCTGACTTTTCTCAATTCTCCTCACTATGCATGTGGAATTCAGGACATCTCTTCCTGGAGCATACATCATTTGTCATTTCTCAATAGATTATTCCCCAAAATGAAGATGTAGGCACCCCATGTGTCATTTTTTTATTGGTTTTTTGCATTTTTTGTATCTAACTCCTTATTATAGTCAACTCAAAAGCTTCTCTACACTAGGTCTTGCACCATGGAATTTCACCAATGAATGCATGCCGTTTTGTGCTCTATAAGTAGTAGAGCATTGGAAAAATCACTAACACATGCATCATACAAGCTAATAGATTCTTTGAATCCCTTCTGGGCCAACCAGCTTGCATGCATTGGCTATTACATCATCTTCCATGGCGACACACCTCCACATATGGCACAAATGCTTATGCTTATCTTGAAAACTCTTGTGGGTATATTGTGATGCGTGTATTCGAAGACTTTGTTCCCAATGAAATAAGCAATATCTCTCCCTTCTTTGCATTTTTTGGAGCTAAAGGCGCCTCTGTCTAGCCGCTCGTGTATTATTACATTGACAATACTCATGCTTGCACACTATAGGCGATAGGCGCTCATCACTATCACTTCATTCTTTATTCTTTCAGTGACATTTGAATAAAGGGAAGGTTGGTCACACATTGTGACTGTTGGAGTTTTCACATTTGGACTCTCTCTCTCTCTCTCTCTCTCTCTCTCTCTCTCTCTCTCTCTCTCTCTCTCTCTCTCTCTCTCTCTCTCTCTCTCTCTCTCTCTCTCTCTCTCTCTCTCTCTCTCTCTCTCTCTCTCTCTCTCTCTCTCTCTCTCTCTCTCTCTCTCTCTCTCTCTCTCTCTCTCTCTCTCTCCCCTGCTCCTTCCACCATA
This sequence comes from Lygodium microphyllum, assembly GCF_053477565.2. Taxonomy (NCBI): domain Eukaryota; kingdom Viridiplantae; phylum Streptophyta; class Polypodiopsida; order Schizaeales; family Lygodiaceae; genus Lygodium; species Lygodium microphyllum. The sequence continues at coordinate 84,148,606 of NC_141147.1, forward strand.
GCTCTTACTCCCACTCGTACTTCCACTTCAAGGTGCTCATCCCCCTTCAACTAATATCAAAGCCTTCTTCATCGAGCTCTTGAGCTTGGTTGGGCACACATTCAGCATTTATTCAAATACCTACATCTTGGTCTTCACTCGTGGTATCCATAGCCGCACCTTCGAGCTTCCAATCAGTCTCAACCTTCTCGGGCTTGCATTGGGGCTTCTTGGGCACCCTCAAGGCATTCATTTGAAGGTATTGGAGCTCTCTTTCGTTGCTTTACTTCAATTCACAGGGTATGAACAATAGGGCAGCCATGCCTCTTTGCTTCTTGTGAAGCATACACCTTCCCATTGCATTCACCCTTCAAGACAAAGCTTCCATGGGTCCGTAGGGACCCCCACACCTAGCCAAAGCCTTGTTGAACTCCCCAAACCCTCTAGGACTAAAGGCACCATCAGTGTGGTTGCTCACAAGCCATGTTTCAGCTTTCCTTTCATCCAAAGTAACTCTCCTAGGCCTTGGCCACTTGAAACGGGTTCATCTAATGCATACAAACATGCCTAAAGCTCGGCATTGAAGGCTTTGATTATTGGCATTGGGTTTGGACTAATATACATAAATTCTTTAGGATTATTATAATAGTTCACAAGTAGTTCATAGGTGTGGGAGTTTTCGCTCAACCGCCAAGACCCACGGACCGCTTATTGTTTCAAGCGTTCCAAGCGAGCTCTAATGGCTATCTCTCACCTAGCCGACGCGTTGTCGACCCTATGAGTGTTGTGAGCTTACCTTGATGCCCGATCGAGTACCCTTCTCTCTCTTGCACTCCAGTAGCTCCACGATTCTTGATGCTAGATCAAGCATCCTCAAGCCTCCTCCATCTCCAAGATCCATTCTCCATAGCCATGCATGCAAGAGAAGAGAAGAGAAGAGAAGGGAAGAAGAGAAGAGGAGATGGTGAAGAGCTTCACCCTCTTGATCCCTCACTCTCACACACACTCACTCCCTCTCTCAAGAGCACACACAAGCAAGAAGGAGAGAAGAAGAGAGGCAAAAGAAGACTCTTTTTGCCACACACCAAAGAATGAGCTTCTCATTCACTTTTCAACTTTATATACAAAGCCCTAAGTCCTTTTTGGGCAGCCATTCCTCTTTTACATGGCCGGCCGTAGCCTAGGCCCTTTTTCCCATTTCCCATCATTCTAATTTATCCTATTCCCAACTAATGCCTACACTTTGCACAGGAGCGAGCCTAGCACTCTTTTACACAGATTCGGGGGCGCTTCCGCATTTTAATGGTGCACCTTTTTCCTCTTTCGTTGCCTTGGCCCGACACCGAAGCTTCTTGCGGGTCGTGTCCGAACATTTGAATTTTTCAGGGATTGGTTGCCGGTCAAGGCGCCTTTTTCTGCTTTTATCTTTTTCTGCTTTTATCCTACGCTTTTTTTGCTTTTTTCCCTTCTTTCCATTTTCCGCTCCTTTGTGCTGTGGAAACACGGTCGGAAACACAGTAACATTACCCCCTTCCTAGCCAAGTGCCAGTCCCATGGCACTGTGGTGGGACATAGTGGCAAGTTAGGTCAGCTGTTAGGCGGAACAGGTAGGTGGGTGGTTAGGGATGATGACCAAAAGAGATTCCGGCGTGCTTTAGGCTCAATGAAGATACTCGGTGTCTGTCACATGGTTGTGGCGCTGGTTATGTAGCCGGTCGTCTTTTGAGTATGAAAAATGCTTGAAGCAATAAAAAATCCCTTAGGATGATGGTATTGGAGGGATTTATTCTAGAGAAACCCCTCAAACGTTATTTGGCTTGAAAACCCATGGCTTCGATTGAAGATCCTTGTGTTTGATTTGAAGGTCTTCAGTTTTGAGTTGAAGGTCTTCAGGCCGGTGGAATCAATAAGCAATCTGTAGATCTTGGGGCGTTGGGCATGGATCATTGGACAATGAGGTTCCAAGATCTATGCCAATGGCAGCTCTACCTTGACTTGGTTCAATCAGGGTGGCCATCAGCAGGCAGCTGGCCGGATGCCGGTACAAGAAAAGAAGTGTTGATCATTAAGGGAAGCTGTGGGTGATCCTCTTCCATGGGTAGCCATGTCTTGAAGTGCAAACATAACCTGCAAGAAAAGTTATGCACTCCCTAAGGGGTGTGTCTGTCTCACTGTGTAGTGTGTGTAGTGCCCGTGGCAGTGAAACTGGGAGATGGGTCTAACCTTGGGCAAGCCCTTGGTAATGTCCCACACTTGAGGACCCAGTTCGTGCTTTGTTGGAGGTGCAATGCAAGTTTTAGGGTGACAGGTCTGAAAGTCCTGCCCTTGATGTGCCCTAAGTGTGAAGTGGGGGGGGGGGGGGGTAGGGAGAATCCTAGGTGCGGTGATTGTGGTGCATCTTTCTTCTTCTTCTTCTTTTGTCATAAAATATAATAGCATAAGGAGGCGTATACATGGAGACAAGCGATATAAGGGCATGACAGGAGTTTACTCCTCGTCATCTGAATAGCGGGTAGGGGATGGCAGAGGGCGGGGGGCCTTGTTAAGGAATCTTCGACTCAACAAGTAGCTTTTGAGGTTGAGGCAGGTTTTGAGGGTGGTGGTAGAAAGGAAGAGGTGGTTGCACTGGGTGAATTTGCTTTCGCTCATATCTTCGAGTAGTGCAACACAGAATGATGGCAAAAGAGAAGCACGCATCATGAGGCAAGTCATGGTGCTGCTGTCTATGGCATTGGGGTCAAAATAGAGGGGTGGGAGGTGGCATTCTTGGGGTGTGGGCTCTTGGTGGACTAGGATCCTAATTAGCCTAAGATAATTACAAGTGGTGATGAATGCGAGGTTGGGACAGGAGGCGAACCCGCTAAGAAATTTATCTATAAAGCTATACAAATCGGGGAGGGTGAAGAGAAGGGCATCCCTATGGGAGGTGCTATTGGTATTATAGATAATGGGAAGTCGAACCTACCGTGGATGGGCGGATTGAAGTCTACCCCTATCCTTCGAGGATACGGCATAAAAGTAGGGTCGTTTCTCTCCGAAGGGAGGGTGTTGCAAAATGCCATCCATGCATCAAGGTTGATGTCAAAAATGCATCTCCTCCAGGTGGATTGGCAATTATAGCCTTCCACTGATCTAGGCACCTGGAGGACTTTATCTTGCCAAAATTCGCGGTCCTCGGCTCCCCAAGCAGTTGGGTGAGCCTCACGCTCCGCTAACCACTTGGCTTTGAGCCTTGCACCCATAGCAATGACGTCCTCTACAAGTTGAATGGGCAGTACCCTATTCAAGGTAGTGGGAAACTCAAAGCGCAAGTCGAAGGGGTCGCGGTTATACTCCTGCTGTTCCCAGATAATCAATTCAGCACGAAATTCAGCAGGGGGATCTTGAGTGCGCGGTAGGAGAGGGGCAGGCTGTCTTGGAACGGGTATGGTATTCAGCTTTCTCCTTGCCTTCTCCACCATCTCTTTCCTGCGGTTGGTTTGGGCCGCTCTTCTCTTGACAGATGTATCAGGGGGCTGCACTTCCACTTGTTGTGGCTGAGGGGGTGGTGGGACGTATTCCTCCTCCTAAGGTCCTAGATTGAACTCCGGTTCACCCCCTTCTGCTTGCTCGTCTTCTTGTGCTTTTTCCTCTGTGAAACCGATGTCATCTATTTTCTGCGCCGTCAGGCCTACCTGTGCAAGATATCTTCTCTGCTCCTCTAGGCTCTACGGTGGGCCTCCTAGCTGCAGCGGCACGTGTAGGCCTGGTGTGAGCGCTCTGCGTGCAATGGTTAGTTTCCTTTGCAGCTGATCATTGGCTTCATCTCCTTCCAGTCTGGTGGAGTGGAGCAGTGTATTGAGGAAGGTGTGCTGCTAGGCTATCATGGAGAGTTGTTCTGCCTCTGCCTGATTCTCAACTAGCACCCTGTCTCCTTTGGCCTTGGCTAGCCGGCGTGCTAAGTCCCATATTCTCTACTCATTGTGATCGGCCCATTCTTTTTCTCTTTTTTCCATATCTTCCAAGCTCTCCCCCTGATAGAGGGTCATTGCCATGAGCTATTGCTGCTGGGCCTCAAGCTCACAGTGCAGGCGAGACTGCTCCTGGCATTCATCTGCGATCTGTGCATTGAGCTGGTCCAGCTTCACCTGCATCCTTCACACCTATTCTACCCTTAACTGGTCCAGCAGCCTCCTGTCTGATCTTGTCAAGCTGGCTTTGTGCTTCCAAGTTAACTGCAGATAGCTGATCATTCTTGCACCGAAGGTGGGCATTTGTTTCCCTCTCCCCGTTGAGACGCTCCATCAAGATTTTTCTCCTTCCTTCCCAGGTAGCGTCACGTTCCTTCAGGGCTTTTAATTCCTCTGCCTCCTTAGTACTGGCTTCCTCCCTGAGCACTGCGATTTCCCTTTGATATTCTGTTATCTGCTTTGTTCTCTCCAGCTGGAAAGCGGCTTGTGATTCTCGTTCTGCTGCCAACTCCTCCACAGCTGTCCTCCTTTCTTCCCTGGCCCTTTCCAACTGCGAGAGCAGCTCCTTAACATATTCGTCATATTGGCCTACTGGAGGTGGGGGTGGGGCATGATCATAGTGGTGACAACATCTTCTATTTTCTACCTTTTCAGTTCTGGCCTTGGCTCCAGTTCAGCCGTGGCTGCCCTTTTGGCTCCTGATGCTGGGGTGGTCACGGCCGCTTCCCTTGCCAGCTCCTGTTCCACCAAAAATTGTAGCCAAGTGACCACGTTGCTCTCACCAACTTTTGGGGTGGACCCTTGGGTGGCGGTGGCAAGGGGTGTCATCATGATAGGAGTGGCTGGCATGGACGGTATGAAGAGGGGGAGAGTTGGCATCATCGGATCCTTTCCTGCCTTTTTCATTTCCTTAGATGGACAGCCTTATGGCATATTTGGCGTACTCGAAATGCCTTCATTTTTGATTTAGTATTTGGCATTCATGGTCATGTGGCCAGAATTTGTGGTTTAGTGTTATGGCAAATCTCCTCTATGGTGTTTGTTGATCTGGTTCTTCCTGACATTGTTGCTCCCTAGCTGGATACTGTTCGCTTCGCACAAGCCGATCTTTCAGTGTGACATTTCTGTGTTAGAGTCTGTGTAGACTTTCCTTCATGTTTGTTATTTTCAATGCTGACCTGATGGTGTGATGTAAATATTTACTACTTAATTCAATTATCTTCATGAAAAAAAAAGAGAGGGAGAGAGAGATCCAAAAGGATGTGATGTCCCATTTACCACAAAGGAAAAGTCGTGGTTGGGATGGGCTTCCTAATGAGCTTTTTTCAGCCCATGTTGAGTAGCTTAAGGACCCATTAATTCACTTGTGTGAGCAAGTCTGGACTTCAGGTAGGATGCCTTCGAATTGGAAAATTGTTGTGATTCGGTTACTGTCCAAGGTTCCTTCTCCGACCTCTTTGAAACAATGGAGATTAATTTCTGCTATGGGTTCCTTGTATAAAATCCAAAATTATTGCCAATAGATTGCGGAAAGTATTCCCACACTTGGTTCATCCACGGCAATATGGTTTCATTAAGGGACAGAATATATTGCATAACATTTTGAATGTTCAATTGGGGATAGATTATGCCAAAGCCTCTGGCCAGCAAGTTATGCTTTAGCTTGATCTTGGAAAGGCATTTGATCATGTCAATTGGTCCTTCTTGCAGTAGCTGATGTCCACCATGGGATTTGGTCCTCGCATGACTTCTCCTCTTGATACCATTAGTCAGGGTGCTATGTCTCGTATAGCACTTAATGGAGGGATTACAGATGAAATTGCCTTGTCTCAAGCTCTTCGACAAGGTTGTTCCCTCTGCGCCTTCCTCGTCTCTTCTATGCTGCTCCTCGATGTAGCGACGGGTTGCCAGCTCTAATTCTTCCTCTTCCTTCCTTCTCAGCTCCTCCTCGGCCTTCTTTTTTCTTTCCTCCTCATCCTTGACCGAATCCCTTCGAGCCCTTTCCAGATCTTCCTTCTCTTTCTTCTTTCGCTCCTCTTCTCTTTTTCCATGCTCATTGTTCCGCATGCCTTTGTGGTGTAGCCTGGGATTCTCCCTCTTCGACTACGTCCGTCTCCATTTCATCAGACGACCTCTGCTGCTCTTCTATGTGAGGCGGGGACTGTGACAGTGACTCGCCACTTTCTTCGTCGCCTCCCTCTTTGTCTTCTCCTGCTTGTCCTTGCCCTAGTGCTTCTTGGATGATTGCCGTAAGGACACCTCCAAACCCTATGGTGGAGGCCTTGGAGGATGATGCCTTGTAGGTCGATTGGGACGATGGGGACTCCCCTCCCACGACTCTTCCCCCTATTGCCAGGGCCTTCGTCGAGGCCTCGATTGTCTTTCTCATGAACCCATTAAGCTTCACCTCATCTAGTGATTTCCCTGCAATGCTGTCGAGCAAAGGTACATTGATTCGGGTCATTATGCTGTTGTACCTCTGGCTTGAGAACAAGGCGTGCACCATCTTTACCTGCAGCTGAATTTCTTGGTTGGGGATGTCTACCAAGCTAATTCCATCATTGGTGTGAACCTTCACTTTATCCATCCCCAACATGGAATAGATGTCTCTTTTCGGCTTCCTTTCCACCTTATTCAGCAGCCCTAGTGCCCTTTCCACCAACTCAGGGGTCAGCTCAATCTGCACCTGTCTGGTGGCTTCATTGTCACACACCGTGACGGTGCCCCTGTTTCTGTTGAAGGTGCACAAGAAATCAACGCACAAGGTGTAATCTACCCTCCGGCCCACTGCGTCCAGGTACTTCTGTAGGTGGCACTGCTCTATGATTTGGCGTACCACCAGCTCTTCGATGGCTACGTCTTCAAGGTTGAAGACGTGGGGGAACTTTAACAGGTTGAAAGCTCTTGTTTCCACTGTGAGGCCGTACTTTACTTGTTCCTCCTCCGAGAAGGGAAGCTTGCCCGCTTTGTCCTGGCTTGCCATGGTCACCACCTGCACGTTTAGCCATTTCCATTTTTAGTACTTTTGGCAACTAATTTGCTGGAAGAATAAAAGCATAGCAGATTTTATTGAATATAGCCTTAACTTTGCCTTTCAGACTTTTACCACCACCTTTTACCTTTGCATTTCAAATTTAAGCGTTTCACACTTGGTTTACTTTTTAGATTCTATTTCGTTTATTTTTTACATTCCTCCACATTCCACCTTCCACTACATTCCACCTTACTACCCCCCTTCCCACTTTGGAAAAGAAGAATCTGTCCCAGGATTGGAGGTTGCGAGGCCAAGGCTTTCATCTCTATTTGTGTAGGAGCCAAGCGTAGAAGTTGGGGTCATATTCCAGTTGAGCAGTGCGGTCCAGATCAAAGGGTCGAATCCCTACATGTGTGATGTACGTGAGGACATCTGTGAGGAAGTCACCGGAGTCGACCCGACTTGCGATGTGGAGCTCTTCCTCTATTAAGAGGCGGTCAAGATAGGGATGCCTTGTGATATGCTCGTCCATGGGTCGGCCCCGAAGAGTGGTTAACACTCTATACGAGGTAGGCGCAATGTAGGTGGGATCATACTCTGCCGTTTTGATGGCTCGACGTTTTTCGGCATTGGTCATTATGCGACATCCGTCAACCTCCCATTGCAACCTAAGAGCGTACCACTACCTTAAGAAGGGTGATCCAGTATCAGCAAGGTGGGACAACTTTGCGATCTCTTGGTCGATGATAGCTGACGTTGTCCGTGGGTCATACGATGTGATGAGGCATTGCTTAATGGCTTGCTCTTTGGAGACCTCGCTAGCGAGCAACTCAGCAGCAAAGCGAGAAGCCTGCGCAAAGGCAAATTCAAAAGTCTCCCAAGAGCAAGGCATATTGCGCACTTTTGTTGCAAAGGGTTCTACTAATAGACCCAAGTCCAAGCGGTCATAGCTGAGGGACAGCGATACAAAGGTGGCATCCAGCTGTTTGATGCAGTCCACCACATCATCTCCGGTGTCCTCTGCAAGGTCAGCAGCCAGCGTTAGAAATGACTTCAGTTCATAGGAGGGCATAAGGCCGACAGGTGGTTGAGGTTTGCTAGAACTAGAGGTCCTGACTGTACAGAGTTGCGGCTGGGAGTCCCTTTGAGTCGGCAACCTGGCTGTTGGCAAGAGGGGTGGGTTAGGGTCGGTCACAGCAGCTGGGCTACTATAGTCAGCTAGGCTGCGAAGAGTCGGGTTGACTTGGTCGGATGATGCCACCTGTGGTGGTGGCCGTTGCTTGGGCCGATAGGTTTGTGTGACTCTCTTGGTCCGAAGCGTAGAGGAGTCAAATGGCTAGGGCTCTGGAGAGCACTGTGGCCTATGGTCTTGAGGTGTCGAGGGACATGGGTTGATCAGACTTGAGGTCAGCGTAGGACTAGTGCCTTTGGCCGTAGGGGCCTTAGGGATCCACAGCGAGGCATTCCCCTCATAGTAGCCTTGCGCATGCAAGAGGGTTTTAGGGACCCATATTTGCTTAATCACGCGGCACTTCCGGTGATTGCGTCTTGGTTTCCTATATTTAGAGTTGTAGGTCTTATGGAGAGAGGTGCGTCTAGTCCTAGGTGGTTCTCGAGGCTATTTTGGCACCCATTGGAAGCGAGGCTATTGGGCCCTTCCTTTGTTGCTGCGGTCTGCGGTTTATGGGAATCTGGGAGCGGCAAACGTGCATTACCCCCCTCCTTAGTCTTGCCTATGGATGTTTCTATCGGTGGCCCTGCGGACAGTGATGGTGTTACGCGGCCCTTGCTGAAAGCTGTGACAATGCGCACATTGCCGATTGCTAGGTGGATGTGTTGCGACTCATAATCAACATTGCAGTGAGTCTGCTTTTTGAAGGTTCGCCTGAGCAGTGACTCCATGCCTACATCCGTGGCACTCGGCAATACGTAAAACAGCATTGGGACAGTTTCAGACTCGATAGAAATGGCGACTCTGCACTTGCCGAGAAGTGCGTAAGATTGAGCCCCGTATGGGCTTAATTTGGCAGTTGTGGGTTGAAGTAGTGGTTTGCCAAGTTGGATCCAATGCTTGTGCGTTAAGACATTGAAATCTGCTCCCTCATCAATCAAGGCGTTGAAGGAGCACGTTTGCTTGGCAGTGACCGTGACACGGAGGTAGGCGGGTTCTATTTCCTCCTCATTCTTGTAGATTTCAGTAATTGTGGCTATTCGTATTTTGATCGGCGGTTCTAATATTGGTGGCTCATGCAAAGGATGAGTGGGAGGGTAGTACTTCTTGACACGGCTGCCATTGAAGAAGCCTATTCCTTCACCGTCCAGGGTCTCAAGCTCGACATTACCAGTTCGGCTGATCGCTCGAACCTTGAAGGGTCCGAGACCTCTAAATTTCATCTTTTGCTTATGTCCTTTAACTGAGTAGAGGAGCACTAAGTCACCCTACTCAAACTCGCGCTGCTTGACATGTTTGTCAAACCAGCTCTTGCGTTGGGCTTTCTCGCAGATAAGTGCGTGGGTGGCTAGAAGACGAGTTTTTGATAGGCATTCCAGCTCGACCAAGCATTGCGTCCATGCTTCCTTCCCTTCCCATCGTTCTTGGAGTGCTATTCTCAGGCTAGGGATGAAGAATTCTAATGGGAGAATTGCTTCAGTCCCATAGGTCAGCCTAAAGGGGGTTTGACCGACGGCCGTTTTATAAGCTGTGTAGTAGGCCCACAAGGCTGCCATCAACTTGTTGTCCCAGTCGCTTCATGAGGCTGAGACTACTTTAGTCAAGACATTGATGAGAATTTTGTTAGTTGATTCCGCCTAGCCATTAGCTTGAGGATAGTATGGTGAGGATTTGTGATGGATGATAAGAAAGGCGGATAGGAGATGTGCTATCACTTCGTTGATGAAGTGTGTGCCTTGGTCGCTAACCAGTTCGATGGGGCAACCGAAGCGCAAGATCACTTGCTCCCATAAGAACTTGGCAGTCATCCTAGCATCGTTTTTTCATGTGGCTCTCGCCTCTGCCCATTTCGTGAGGTAATCCATGGCCACCACGATGTAGTTGGCTTGTGAGTATTGCGCCACGGGGCTGATGGGTCCTATGAAGTCAATTCCCCATTTTTTGAAGGGTTGGCGAGCAATAACAGGGGTTAACTCCATTTGATCCTTACGAATCAGGACTTTTGTCTGTTGGTACTCATCACAATGCTTGACGAATTGCTTAGCGTCACAGAAAAGTGTGGGCCACCATAGCTGGGATTGTAGCACCTTCTGTGCTGTCGTGTCTTTGCTAAAGTGTCCTCCTGCATGCTGTTGTGCACCTCTGAGAGCACATCATGCATCTCATGCTCACATACGCACCTACGTAGCAATCCATCTTGCCCCAGCCTATAGAGTTGGCCTGCAATCAGTGGTAGGGCTGGATCTTCAGGATCAAGCGCCTCAGTTGTGCCTTTTCTATTGGTCGCTCCGGTAGTCCGTGCTCGAGCACTTGGACTATGTCGTCTGCCCAGTATGGTGTCAGATCAGCCCTAAATAGGTCTCTTTCACTGGACAGGTGGAATAAGTGGGCGTCAGGTAACTCGTCAATGATGCCCTGTCCAGCAGCTTCTCCTATGGATATACGGGACATGTGATCAGCCATGTAATGCTGTTTTCCCTTTCGTACCACCACAGAGAAATCGAACTCTAGGAGCAGGAGGAGCCATCGAGCCATACGTCTTATAGCACAAGGTTTGTTCACTAAATAGAGCAGGGCTTGATGGTCCACAAAGAAGATGAAAGGGGTGGCCAACAGGTAATGCCAGAACTTCTTCACGGCAAACACCATGGCTAATCCCTCTCTTTTAGTTGTCAAATAATTCATCTCCATCTCAATGAGTTGCCTGCTAGCAAAACTCATTGGGTAATCTAGGTTATGCTCACTAGGTTGGCACAACACTACCCCCACGACAAACTTAGAAGCATCGATGTGTACGTGGAAGATAATGGTCCAATCTGGGGCTCGTAGAATTGGTGCCGTTGTTAGAGCCTTCTTCAATTCTTCGTATACCCGTTGGCATGCCTCGGTCCACTCGAAGACGATTAGTAGCTTGTACAATGGCCTGGCGATCAGTGCATAGTTCAGTACACACCGCCGATAGTATCCTGTGTGACCTAAGAAGCATTGAACTCCCTTGTAATTAATTGGGGGTGGAAGGTCAATGATAACCCTGACCTTCAAGAAGTCAGTGGCAATCCCGTTCTTCGACACCACGTGTCCTAAGATGCATCCGTGCTTCACCCAAAACTGACATTTCAAGGGGTTCAGGGAGAGACGATATAAGCGGCACCGTTCAAAGACTGCGTGGAGTTTGTCTAGGTGTTCGATCCAGGTCGAATGGACACACAGATCGTCGACAAAGACCTCTAACTCCTTGCGAAGCATGTCTTTGAAGATGGTGCACATGAGGCGTTGGAAGGTGGCGGGGGCATTGGTCAACCCAAAGGGCATGACTATGTATGCAAAGACGCCCCACTCAGTGGCAAAGGCGGTCTTGTGCCTGTCTGTAGGATGCACTTGCACCTGGTTGTACCCTGAGAAGCCATCCAGAAAACTATAGGCTTCCTTGCCTGCCACCCTCTCAAGCATGTGCTCGGTGTACGGCAAGGGATAGTTGTCTCTCTTTGTAGTAGCATTCGCCTTCTTCTAATTGATGCACACTCAAATTTTGCCATTCTTCTTCATCACAATGACTATGGATGATACCCAGTCTATGTGCTCAATTTCGTAAATGATTTTCTTGACTTCTACGTCGGGAACTGCCTACAAGGCGTTCGCCATGTCGTCGTGGAGCGGGTTGCACTTCCCATCACTCGTGGGGGTCAAGTTTTGATGTTTTTCCCCTTTTTTTTTAATGTCCGACTCTGGGAATCGGACATCCAATTTACCAGTGGTCCGATTCTAAGAATCGGACCAGGTGGGTCAGAGTTGAGTAGTCCGAGTCTCAGAGTCCGAGTGTCCGGTTTTCAAAATCGGACGGGCGAGTGTCCAATGAATTGGACAAGGGTGGTCCGATTCTGGGCTGGTCTGATTTTGGGTGGTCCGATTCTAGGCTAGTCCGATTTTGGGTGGTCCGATTGTGGGCAGGTCCAATTCTGGGACTCGGACCGGACCGGTGGTCTGATTGCTGACATGTATTAATTCGTCCGATCGGACAGGGTTGGTCCGAGTCCGAGCGTCCGAGTCGGGGTGTCCGAGTGTCCGAATCGGACGGTGTGGTCCGATTGGACAATTGTCCGAGTATCCGATTCTGGGAATCAGACACTGAGTCGGGTGTCCGATTCCGCCGGCCCAACCAACTTTCGAGCACGGATTTGTCCAAAATCTCCAGATATCTATTACTATAGACTACAAAATTCACCAGTAATGATGTTGGAGTGGTGAGGGAGAGATCTATGTACCTGGGGATCGCCGAATGCAATGTCACTCCGTGCCCTAATCGATCGAACGGTCGCCCAAGCTCTCTCTCTCTCTCTCTCTCTCTCTCTCTCTCTCTCTCTCTCTCTCTCTCTCTCTCTCTCTCTCTCTCTCTCTCTCTCTCTCTCAGCTAGTTGTAAATGAGGATTCCCTTGCCCTTCCAGAACTTATACCCTATTGGTCACTCCCTGGACGCTACAGATCACTCTCCTAGTGATTCCTACACATTCAAATGCGCATTTCCTCCATTTTCCCTCTGTTTTCTCCGATTTTCTCCCTGTTTTACAACAACAAACCCTCTGCCTCTCGGGTGTGATTTCCTACTGTTAACCTACTCTAAACACAACATAAATCGAAAGCAAAACACTGAACTAATTTCTCCCTGTTTTCCAATCATCAAAGAGGCAGAATATCCCAAAATACTTACCTATTTTGAGGATCAAAAACACCCAACTTCCTACCTATCCCAAGCTCCGTTTCGGGGATGAATACCCTACTTCAATGCTCGATATGAGGCGTACAAGTGCTCAAGCTTGAATCCATTTGTCCCGGCAACAATGGAACCAAAATGTGGGAGTTTTTGCTCAACTGCCAAGACCCACGGACCGCTTATTGTTTCAAGCGTTCCAAGGAGCTCTAATGGCTATCTCTCACCTAGCCGACGCGCCGTCGACCCTACGAGTGTTGTGAGCTTACCTTGATGCCCGATCGAGTACCCTTCTCTCTCTTGCACTCCGGTAGCTCCATGATTCTTGATGCTAGCTCAAGCATCCTCAAGCCTCCTCCATCTCCAAGATCCATCCTCCATATCCGCGTGCACAAGAGAAGAGAAGAGAAGAGAAGGGAAGAAAAGAAGAGGAGATGGTGAAGAGCTTCACCCTCTTGATCCCTCACTCTCACACACACTCACTCCCTCACACTCTCACACTTCCTCTCTCAAGAGCACACACAAGCAAGAAGGAGAGAAAAAGAGAGGAAGAAGAAGACTCTTTTTGCCACACACCAAAGAATGAGCTTCTCATTCACTTTTTAACTTTATATACAAAGCCCTAAGTCCTTTTTGGGCGGTCATTCCTCTTTTACATGGCCGGCCGTAGCCTAGGCCCTTTTTTCCATTTCCCACCATTCTAATTTATCCTATTCCCAACTAATGCCTACACTTTGCACAGGAGCGAGCCTGGCACTCTTTTACACAGATTCGGGGGCGCTTCTGCATTTTAATGGTGCACCTTTTCCCTCTTTTGTTGCCTTGGCCCAACACCGAAGCTTCTTGCGGGTCGTGTCCGAACATTTGAATTTTTCAGGGATTGGTTGCCGATCAAGGCGCCTTTTTCTGCTTTTATCTTGCGCCATTTTTTCTATTTTTCCTTCTTTTCATTTTCTACTCCTTTGTGCTGTGGAAACACGGTCGGAAACACGGTAACAATAGGTAGTGTTACATTAGCATTTGATGTTTATGCTTGGTTGTCACTAGTTGTTGATGCCATTTGGTACTTGATTGATGCCCAAATGTCAGAGGATGCTATGCATATATTATGGGAATGATTTGGAATTGATTTTGGCCCTCTTATATCTCAATTTAGTAGTGATTTTACTATTGTAATACACCAGGGCTGAAGCTTATTTGGTCACTTTATGCTTTGCCTATTGGTTGTGGGTGCTTCCCAGGTGATTCATATGACTACATAGATGTATATAGAGGTTGGCACATGTCTTGTAATGCTCTGGAATGCCATTTGAGCTTCGATCGAGCTCCCTCTTGGTTGGCATTTGATTGACGTTGGTCTACAGTGGCATGCTTTGTGATAGTTGTTATGCCTATGGTCTATTCTTGACCCTACGGTACATACTTTGAAGCATATGTCAGAAATGCATGCTCCTTACATTGTCTGTGTTTGATTGCCACTTGGAGATTCAGTTGGGCTTTCATTTGCATACTTTGGAGCTCATGGATGCTTATTTGGATTGCCAGAGATTTGATATTGATTGTTACATGATGTAGTAGATGTTATAGGTGATGCTTGACCAATCCCTTGCTTTGGATGCTCCGTTGATATACGGTCTTGGCTCCATGATGTCTTACGTATTCACATGATATCTTTGAGCTTGGTTGCTCAATTGACATCGATCTTTCTACCAGTGGTTGGGAGTTTTGTACTATCTCTGGATATTGTAGAGCTTATGGGTTATCCAGTTGAGCTTCTTGAGTATATAAGACTGGGATCTCTTACATGTCTATACTCTTGATAAATACTTGTCTGCATTGGATGCTTTTGGGCTGATTTAATCTCTCTTCTCTTTGAGCATACACCAACCTTTGTCAGGTCTTGTCAATTCTAGCTTGGCTTACTCTTTGAGTTCTTTATGCTAGGGGTTGTATCCTCGTATCGACATCGATTGCTCTAACACATTTGGATGTTTGGCTCATGGTTCTTGGTGGCTGCTACAATGTTTGTTACATGCCCACTTGATGCAGGATCTAACCTGGCAATCATACTTGACTTTGGATCACTGTTAGCTCAATTTTTGCTCTCATTTTCTCCCTACTGTGATTTATTATAGCAAGTTGTTTTATGCAGACTGTGATGTATTTATTGAGCTTAATCATATCATTTTGATGTACTTTTGGTACTATTTGGTGGAAAGCTGGTCCTTTTAGCAGTTTCTCTTATTTTCAACTTGTTTTGATAGTGGTTTTGGCATGTTTATTGCTAATTACAATAGCTTGTTTTCTACATAATCTATCTCTATTTGAGTCATTATGGTTGGTCAACTCAAAGATACAGCTTTGTTTAACATTGCCAAGTTGGATGGCACTAACTATGGCTACTAGAAGTCTCAAATATGGTAGGTTTTGGTGCAAAAATTGTAGATTAAGCCACTAAGAAACAAGGGTATTAAACCCGAGAACATGAGTGATGATTATTGGGCTAATTTAGATGCACTATGCAAAGTCCACTATCATTTTATCACTCTTTGAAGACATCCACAATAATATTGTTGAAGATGAAGATCAAAGTGCATGGGATCTATGGAAAAAGATTCAGGAATTTTATCCAAAGCAAAGCCTTGGCTTCGCAGATGTATTAGCTTAAATAGTTGATGGATCTCCGCATGAAGGAGGGGACCCCATTGTCTGGACTTTAGCCAGTTTCATTCTATCATGAAGAATCTACTTCAACGGGTATTGAGTTTCAAGATAATCTGCATCATTTGTTTCTACTTGGCACTTTACCTAAGTCTTGGGATGTATTTCGCACTATGATCTATACCAATAAACTTAATGGGCTAAAATAGAAAGATGTAAAGAATCATATTTTGGCTGAAGAAATTAATAGGAAAAACAATTGTGCTTCTCGTAGTTCACATGCTTTTTCCATTAGAGGTGGTAGAAGTGGCAAGAAAGATAATGATCATCATGGGAAGGACTCTCAGAAGTCCCAGTCTAAGTCACGTGGGTGCAGCAGTCCCATGTATGTAAGTCTGATCTTACATGCCATTATTGTGGGAAAGCAAGACACATACGGCCGTAGTGCCATAAGATGCATGATGACAAGCACAAAGAAAAGGGGAAAGAAAAAGTGTAGGAGAAATCCAATGATCGCAATATTATACATGCAAAGTCTAGCGTACAGATTGAGGAAATCAATGTCATGTAGCCTAAGGAGTCCGATGGTGACTACATCTTAGTAGCCTCTTTATGTGATGCCTCTCAAAGTTGATTGAGGCTCAATTCATGCATGCACAATCTTGGCTCTTGGTTCAGGTGCATCTTTTCATGTGACCCCCTACCATGAGTGGTTTCATATGTATCGCAATGTATCTAGTTCTGTGTGCTTAGGTGATGATCACTCTCTTGCTATTGTTGGCCTTGGTGATGTCACTCTACAATTTTCCTTTGGTAGCACTTTTATTTTGCATAATGTATATCATGTACCTACATTGACTAAAAGCCTTATTTCTATTGGGCATCTTGATGATGCAGGTTATCATATATGCTTTAGTGATTCTACATGGAAGATAACTCGTGGCAGGCTTGTTCTTACAAGAGGTGCCAAGTCTAGTAGCCTCTACCCCTTGGTTGTATTTGGTACTATTGACCATGTTTTGTCAATGGGTTTTATCCCACATGTATCTCTTTGGCATGCTTGTCTTGGGCATATGTCATTTAAGGAAATGAAAATGCTAAGTGCTTTGCAATAACTTCCATCTTTTGACTACTCACATTTTGAGTCGTGCGATCACTTTATATGGCTGGCAGACTAGGAATTCACATAAAAAGTTTGATATTCCATGCATGGGTGAGCCTTTAGCTCTTGTGCATTTAGATGTATGCGGGCCATGCCAATCATTAGGGGGTGCGAAGTACTTTGTTACATTTATTAACGATTATTCATGTAAGTTTTGGGCTTACCCATAAAGTAGAAATGTCATGACTTGGCCATCTTTCAACATTGGCTTGCTCTCACAGAGAACCAGTCTCTAGGCATAGATTGAAATGCCTAAGGACCGATAATGGGGGTGAGTACATCTCACATGCCTTTGAGAAATTTTGTGATGAGCAGGGTATTAAGAGTCAACTGACTACCCCCCTTACACCCCTCCCCAGAATGGTATGGCTAAGCACATGAATAGGACTATCCAAGAGAGGGTCTATAGCATGCTTTTAGCCAAACTAGCTTACTGTAGCTTTTTTGGGCTGAGGCAGTTACTACTATTGTACATATCATTAATCGATAGCCTTGCAATGGTATTGAACTCCAGGTTGCAGAGGAGGTATGGATAGGAAAGTCTCCCTCTTATGCTCATTTGCGTGTCTTTGGATGTGAGGCATTCTGTCATGTGCCCAAGGACAAATACAATAAGCTGGATCCTAAAAGTGTGAAATGCATTTTCCTTGGGTATGGAGATTCAGGTCAGATGGGATATCGTCTTTGGGACCCATCGGCACGAAAAGTGATCCACAGCCATGATGTTGTGTTCCACGAGGAAAAAATACATATGCAACTTGAGAAAGTTGTTGAGATATGCAAGGTTATCTTTCAAGAGGAGCCCCCTAGCCACACAGCCTACAGCTACAGCAGTAGTTGATGCTTATGGCCCAAGATGTTAGACAGGATGTTGGACAGGGCAGCATAGCCTAGATTGAGGCATTGTACTAGAGATAGACGACCTCTTGACTATTATGAGCCCTCCATACATTATGTCTTAGTTATAGATGCAAGAGCCTCTCACCTATGATGAGGCTATGCGCAAGGATGATAGTCACTCCTGGGAGAGGGCTATATAGTTTGAGATTGACTCGTTGCATAAGAATCATACGTGGGATTTGGTTTCCTTACCTAGTGGTAAGAGGGCTTTGTCTTGCAAGTAGGTATATAAGTTGAAAAGTACACCTGAACACCCCATGTGGCCGACATACAAGGCCAGATTAGTAGCAAAGGGTTTGAAGCAGGAGCATGGTTTTGACTTTGATGAGGTCTTCTCTCCTTTTGGTTAAGATGACCACCCTATGCTTAGTCTTGGCTTTGGTTGCACAGCTTGACTTGGGCTTGTATCAATTGGATGTCAAGATGGCTTTCTTACATGGGGACTTGTATGATGAGATATACATGGAGTAGCCTAAGGGCTTTGCAAAGCCTGACAAGGAACACCTAGTGTACAGATTGAGGAAGAGTCTTTATGGCTTGAAGCTGGCACCTAGGGAATGGTACCACAAATTTGATGCATTCATGTAGTCACAGGGCTACAGCCATCGTGCTATGGATCCATGCTTGTACATGAAGAAAGTCCATGATGGTTCATTACTGATTTTGGTACTATATGTGGATAACATGCTTTTAGCATGGAAAGCTCATGATGAGCTAGATGCTCTTAAGGCTTAGCTCAAAAAGAGCTTTGATATGAAAGATCTAGGACATGCCTCTCATATACTTGATATATATGTGTAATACTCGTGACAGGTTGTGCATTACTCGTGACATGTCTCAAGGACTACTCTATCTATCACAGAAGCAGTATATCCATAAGTCCTTGAGCACTTCTATGTGCAAGATATGAAGTCGATTGGCTGTCCATTGCCTTCTTATGTGAAGGTAGCATAGGTCAATTGTCCTCAGATAGATGAGGAGTGGGCCAAGATGGCCAAGATTCCCTATGCATCCGCAATGGGCAGTCTTATGTATGCCATGATAGCCACCCATCCAAATATTGCATTTGAAGTTAGTGTTGTGGCACGTTTTATGGCTACACCTGGCAAGAAGCATTGGGATACTGTGAAGGGTATCATGAGGTACCTAAAGGGCACTACTGACATGTGCATATGTTATGATAGCTAGGATATAGGAGTTGTGGGATACATTGACTATGACTATGCAGGACATGCAAATATTTGGAAGTCCACTTTTGGCTATGTGTTAACTTTTGTTGGAGGTGCTATTTCATGGATGTCTAGGGTGAAGAAATGCATTGCTCCTTCTACTATAGAGGCTGAGTATGTTGCAGCCACTAAGGCTTCTAAGGAGGCCATTTGGTTAGGTCATTTGGTTGCTAACCTTGGTATTGTAGATGCTATCCCTACACTGCATTCGGATTCTATGAGTGCTATCTAGTTAGCCAAGAATCTAGTCTTGTGTGCAAAGAAGAAACACATTGAGGTGAGGTATCATTTCATTCCTGAGGTCATTGAGGATAGGTTTGTTGACCTTATTAAGATCTCAACTGACCAAAATCCCACGGACTTCTCAACTGACCAAAATCCCACGGACTTGCACTTTGCCTTCCTTAGGAGGCTGATGGGCATTGGATGAGATAACATCTTTCCTCATCCTATTGTCTCTATGTATATGTTGTATTGTCCTTTATTTTTTATTTTCACTCCTCACTGAGATAGATTCACCTTTAAGTGGGAGGTTGTTGGGGGTAATCCACCTCTGCTTAACTGCTCGTTTATTATTACACTGACAGTACCCGTGCCTGCACACTGCAGGCAGCCAGGTGCCCATCACTGTCACTTCATTCTTTATTCTTTCAGTGACATTTGAATAAAGAGAAGGCCAGTCACACATTGTGACTATTGGAGTTCTCTCTCTCTCTCTCTCTCTCTCTCTCTCTCTCTCTCTCTCTCTCTCTCTCTATCTCTCTCTCTCTCCTGCTCTTTCCGCCATAGCTCTTGCTCCCACTCGTGCTTGCACTTAGGGCTCACCTCCCTTCAGTGTTATGTTGTCCAAACCACCATTGAACACTGTGTGTATGAAGTGTGGATAGCCTTAAAGTTGGCAAATGCCTCATCTATCGCCTTGAATCCTCAAAAATCAGTGCTTGGTTAGCCACACTTCTCCATCACTTCATTCATCTTTGTCCAAATAATACTTATGCATTTGTATTCTCCTCCTTCATCTCGCATATTGCCAAAGTCATCAACTCTTGTATATTACAAATGGTTCAACCACAACAACAGTGGCCTCAAATAGTTCCTCCAATGGCAATTCAACAACAGTAGAATCCTACCAACTAGAATCAACAATCCCAAGTCTCAACAGGAGCTCTAAATCAGAGCCAAAGCAAAGGATCCTCTGGATCGACCCAACCAGTGTATGCAGTAATTACAGAAGCTTCCCAAAACCCTACTACAAGTACTTCAGGAGGTGAAAATCTGAATGACTATTTATCCAATTCAGTTGCAAGTATCAAGAAAGAGCTTCTGGATGTGATTACAGAGAAGTTACAGACATTAAAGGTGAATACCGCCAATATATCCACTCCTGTGGGAGCTGGAAGAGATGTGATGCGCTCTAATACATGGTGTGGAAAGTGTCATCAAGCAAGACATTTAGCCACTGAATATATTCGAAAACCAACCATTTCTAGGACCTTTTGTTCCTCCTATTTGTGGAAGAACCATACAAAGGATATTTGCTCTCTGAAAGAGATGCACGAACGAAGACAGAAGGATAAAAATGCAAGATTCAACTTGATAGAATCCAAAATGACAACACAGGATATTGGACCAAAGCCTAGGGAGTTTGGTCCTAATTTCGATCCAATGAGGTTTCCCTCTCAAAGTTACAGAGGCCGACAGTCTGGCGGTGGTCAGAGATCTGAAGGTGGAATGTTATAGGTGTGGAGAAAAGGGACATATCTCCCCGAATTGTCCAAACCCTAGACGATCTATAGATTACAAGCCCTTATGCAATCGATGCAAAGGTGAAGGCCACACTGAAAAGAATTGTCCAAGTCCATCCCCTATAAAGGCCAATGCCACTGATAGCCAACAGAAGGTACAAGAGCATGCCTCCAATTTGGTAGAGTTGGAAGTTGCCGCTGTTACGCGCATCAAGAAGAAGGAACCAATTATTTAGAACGAAAATAATTATCCTGCAAAGACTATGAAGTTCAACCTACCAACAAAGGGACAGAGCACTACAAAATAGAACAGTGCAATACAGAGCATTGCAGTGCCATAGAGAGTTACAGAGACAGACCCAGAAATCAGAACCAGAGGTCCAGGAGATAGATGATATAGAAGCACTTCCAGAAATAGAGGAAGTGCCGATGCTGCAATTATTAGAAGAAAAATGAAAGATGAAAATGGGCGTAGCCCCATTCCCCAGTAGGCTAGAGAAGCCTATGGATTCTATCAAAGATTATGACTTGGTCAAAGACCTAGACACTTTTAAACCAAAATTAACATTCCAACAGTTGCTGATGATGTCTCCCAGCTACCGAAAGAAATTCAAAAGCATCTTGACAAGAAGACGTGGACTAAGAATCGCTCCTTCAACAATGACCAAGACCAATAAGGCCTCGAAGCCTGTAAAGGAAGTAGATGTGGCTAATGCCTTCCTAGATCCTGGAACCCCAGAGATTAGTGTATGGATAGAAGGATGCTTTATTTCACATGCATTGATTGATGGAGGCTCATCAGTAAATATAATGATAGATGTGACAATGAAGGACTTAGGGTTGTAAGGAATCCAACCTACACAGTGGCTTATTAGATTGGCAGACCAAAGCAAAATTAAATCATTAGGCATCCTCCCATACGTAAAAACAACCCTTGCAGGAAGAGACTATTGGCTGACATACCTAGTGGTCGAACCAAATTCTTATGGGACCTCATACCCTCTGCTGTTGGGAAGACCTTGGCTTTTTGAAGCAAGAGTCAAGATGGACTGGTTCAAAGGAACCCTAACCCTAGGCAAAGGACCCAACAAAGCGGTGTTAAAGCTGTATGGATCACAAAAAGGCAATGGATCCACATCCATTGAAGTCATAACTGACTCCTCCAACGAGGTAACAGATGGTACATCAAGAGATGAAGAGGCTGTTAAGCAGATCTTTTCTAAGAAAAGAGAGGCACAATCCCTAACAATGGGCACTTTAAGCCAACTGCCAAGGGAAGTAAAATCCTTATCCATGGATGAATACCTCTTGCCTCAACTAGAATTAACTGCTAAAATCACCTCTGACAGTGAAATAGAAACATGGATGTATTGTTCTCCCTATGTAGAGACATAGCAAAGACAGTACAGAGATAGTACAGTTACAGAGCAGAGACAATACAGATACAGAGCAGTTATAGAGCAAAGACAGTACAGTTACAGAGCAGATACAAAGCAGAGGCAGAACAGTTACAGAGCAGATACAGAGACAATAACAGACACAGAGCCAAAGCCAGAGGCAGAGGCAGAAGCAGAGTCAAAGGAAATGACAGAAGCAGAAGCAGATGCAAAGGTAGAAGATCTATTCTTCTCCTATAGAGCCTCTACAGAAGCAAAGACAGAGCCTCCAGAGGAAGAGGATGAAAATGATGAGGAAGAAAATGAAGCAAGTTATGAAAGTGTAGATGAAGAATTTCCTCTGATAGTGGATGATCTTGATGATGTCCCTACAGAGACCTCAGAGTCTGAAGATCTCAGGGTGCTGGATAGAATGACCATGGTTCCATTTGGGTTGATCAATGGACCACAAAGTATGCAGAATGTGTATAAGCAAAGGATTAAAAACATAAAAATTAAGTTCACTAGTGGCTCCTGTCGCCTTGACCATTCATTCCAGAGAAAAGATGATGATGATGCCCCCTATCAACAGAAGCCAAAGCCCTCAGAGCCCCGGTCTCTAGAAGGTCCGTGCTATGTGACATTCCTGGACTCATCCTCTGAAGATAAATACCTAAGTCCAGAGGAAATCACCACTCAAATAGAAGTACCCTTCCAACAACCTAAACAGACAAATGAGTCATCTGTTAGAAGGAGGACACTGGTTCTAGTGGAACACATCAAACGAGGACGCTACTCCCTTGAAAGAGTCAGACCTCTATCTAGAAGCAATCAGTGGGACATTTATTTGTGAAGTGAAAGGTGAAAGGCAAGTAACATTCTTGGATACTGAAGGTACTGAACATCACCTGAAAGTGGGTCTCAATCTTCCAGAAGAAGAATTAGTGGTCCTCCGAGATCTACTAAAGGAGAACTTAGACATGTTTGCTTGGTCGTATAAAGACCTAAAGGGGATTGATCCCACAGTATGCCAGCATCACATTGACCTAGAGCCCGATGCCAAACGTGTAAGACAAAGACAAAGGCGTATGAATCCTAATTAATGCACTTTGGTAAAGACCGAATTATTGAAACTTCTTGAAGGAGAGTTCATTTATCATGTGGCTAACAGTGAGTGGGTTTCGCCCATTGTGTTAGTACACAATAAGAATGGGATACTTCGAATATGTGTCAACTTCTGGAGACTGAATTCAAAGACAAAGAAGGATCATTTCCCTATCCCTTTTACAGATCAACTATTAGACACAGTGGCAGGCCATGAGCTCTATTCCCTCTTGGATGAATTCACAGGATATAATCAAGTCCAAATCGCAGAAGAGAACCAATCCAAAACAACCTTCACCATAGAATGGGAAACCTATGCCTATAGAGTGATGCCATTTGGGCTCTGTAATGCTCCTACCACCTTCCAATGAGTAATGATGGCTTCCTTCCAAAATCATCTTCATAATTTCATTGAGGTGTATCTTGATGGCTTCTATGTCTATCAGTTTGATCCGAGAGCACTAGGGACACCTAGAGCAATGTTTTGACAAATGCCGAGAGTATGGGATTTCTCTCAACCCCAAAAAATGTGTCTTTGGTGTCTCATCAAGAGTTCTTCTGGGCCATATTGTCTCTGCACAAGGGATTGCAATAGACCCGGTGAAGATTGAAAAGATTGCGGCCTTGACAGCGCCAACAAATCTCAAGCAATTGAGAGGATTTCTTGGCCATGTGGGCTACTACAGAAGATTTATTACACATTTTGCAACCAAGGCAGCACCTCTGCACAAGCTCCTAAGGAAAGATGCGGATTCCTTTGGACTGTTGACTGTGAAGAAGCCTTTAATACCCTAAAATAGTACCTTATACAAGCACATATTTTTCAGCCTCCTGAGTGGACGAAGGAATTCCATGTGCACACAGATACATCAGTTGAAGGGCTAGGTGTTGTCCTATGTCAAAAGGGCCCCTCTAAATTAGATCAACCGATACATTATGCAAGCTGAAAGGTCACTGATAGGGAACGGAACTACACAGTGATAGAGCTTGAATGCTTGGCACTGGTGTTTGCACTGGAGAAGTTTCGACACTATCTACTGTCAACACATTTCAAGTTCTACGTGGATCATGAAGCCCTGTCCTTCTTGATGAACAAAGCAAATGTTAAAGGACGACTGATGAGATGGTTGCTCCTATTCCAGAAGTTTGATTTTGAAGTGGTCACTAAGCCTAGTTGTTCCCATGTCCTAGCCGATCATCTATCTCACAGATCCCTCAAACAGAAGAAAAGGAATAGGATGATCCAGACCTTCCTGATGTTCCTTGTTTCTAGTCGAAACAGTTAGTCCCTGGTATGCAGACATAGCCAATCTCCTAGCAACTCAATAGTATCCTCCTAGTATCTCAAGCCATGAGAAGAAGAAGCTTCTGTTAGAATCAACCCCCTACACTTTGCTAGGTGGTGCACTGTACAAGAGAGGCAAAGATGAAGTGCTACGAAGATGTGTTGCAGAGGATGAAATCCGCATAGTATTGAAAGCATGCCATGAAGAACCCTGTTGTGGACACTTCACAGGAGAAGCGACAGCCAGGAAGGCTTTGCTAGCAGGATACTGGTGGCCGACCCTCCACAACGATGCATATGATTACTGCAAGAGATGTGGTGCTTGTCAGCGAATGGGGAAACCCACCAAAACAAGTGCCATGCCATTGCAACCCATTCTTCCCCTAAAGCCATTCGAGAAGTGGGGGATTGATTTTGTGGGTCCCATTGTTCCACCCACCACATGGAAGCAGAACACATACATCTTAGTATGTATGGATTATGTCACAAAGTGGTGTGAAGCTAAAGCGCTGAAGCGGGATGATGGTAATAGCGTAGCCCTATTCATGTATGAGAATATTATCTCTCGTTTTGGCAGTCCCCTTAAGCTGGTAAGTGATAGAGGTACTCATTTCCTTAACAAAATCATGGAGGAGCTGACGAAGTTGTATAAGATTCGCCATCATAAGTCCACTCCTTATTACCCAAGAGCCAATGGCCAAGTTGAAGTCACCAATCACATCCTCTGCTCGATTCTAACAAGAACGATTACCTCACATCGTCACGACTGGGACGATCGACTAATAGAGGCCCTCTGGGCATATAGAACCTCTCATAAAGCAGCTACAGGATAGACCCCTTTCCAGCTAGTGTATGGGACAAAAGTCGTCTTTCCTGTTGAACTGGAATTGCCCTCTTTGTGAGTGGCAGTTAACGAACACTTGGAAGATGATGAGTCACTGCAACGCCATCTCCTACACTTGGAATGCTTAGATGAGATATAACGAATGGCCCTATAGTGCATGGAAACCACTCAAGTGTGACGCAAGGCCTATCATGATAGTTTCATCAAGCACAAGGAGTTCAAAGAAGGTGACCTTGTCCTAGCCTATGATTCGAGATTCGGCAAGTTTCCTGGCAAGCTTCAACAATGGTGGATGGGCCTGTACAAGGTCCTTGCTGTCAATCCTAACGGTTTTGTTCGGGTGCAAACCGTTGATGCCTCTAATGATCCTTTCGTGATCAATGGTTATCGCCTAAAAAAGTACTTCCCTCCTTAGGGATCTTAACAATCACAGTCAACATACCCTTTCCCTTTTGGGCATCACACTGTCCTTCTCGTCGTGTTTCTGATAGCCCTTATGATTCTCCTCATGAGGCAGTCTCGTTCTGCTACCCCCTCACAGAAACATCTCAACTCGACATTGTTCTCTTCTCGTCTGATCCAACAAGGTGGCGAGGTCGGTCTTGACATATGGTATTTTTACCATTTTCTTTCTTAAACGAAAAAAAAAGGAAAAAAAAAAACAAAACAAAACAAACGAAACTGTTATGGAAGAAAAGGAAGAAATTCCCTGTCATGACAGGCCTCGTTCCAAGAAAAGGTGGAAACACCCTTGGGCGAGAAGCTGACTGTGGAAAAGGAGGCAATACCCCGTAGTTCAGGATAATTGACTCATCACCAGTAGAACCTTTCCAGCATATAATTTGAAGCCACCTCCCTTGGTGCGTTGTTTCTGCAATATCAGTCTGTTTGTCCTCCTTAACAGCCAACTCTTCTTACAAATCATTGAAGTATGAGATTGGTTGGGGGTACGCCTCGTCTTCAAGATCCTGACGACAACAACCACCGACATGATCTTCATCACCAACCCCTTGAGTGATGTGAGCTTTCATCCTAACAGGATGGGGACACGAGCATGGGCTACCCTCTGTATCTATCAGAGAGTGAGACAGAGGGTGGGGTGAGTGACCAGTCTTTCCCTTCAAATCAAATGAGAGGTGAGATGTGTGAACGGAGTGTTGCATGCACGGGATGAGCCTCTCAATGTACAATGCACGATCTGTTCCTGTCGAGTGCACCATAAGGCTCCCTGGCCTTCCTTCTTGCACTATATGCGACACAGGGTGGGATGCACAGTTGCACCATCAATTGCGCACAATGCATACAACCTTTGCACAAGTGACAGTAAGGATTACATCAATGGTTTTCAGGAAAGGGTTGCCCTTTGTATCTTTCAACAGAGTGTGAGACAGAGGGTGGGCTGATTGTGACTGGTGTTTCTTCAATCGCTTATCGAGAGGTGAGGATTGAGGGACGTTACAACAATTGGAGTCAGGTACGTTCCCGTTTTCCTCTACACCCACGGGCTGGGTCTCTGCCATCAGCACAGGACACGTCACTCTGTTCTGTACATTGCACTGCAAGGCTCCCTGGCCTTCCTACTTGCACCTATGCCAGAGGGGTTGGACGCACTGATGCACCATTAATTGTGCACCCTGGCATACTCTCTCTGCACCATTCCTTTGTCTATTCCTAAACTGGGTGTGAGCTATGGGTTTCATCATTATTTCCTCGAGTGATGTTAGTAATAGGACGAGTGACTATTCTGTCATTCCATTTGAGTGCTCATGAGTTGAGTGCAATATCTCTCATCATCGACAAATTTCCTGTGATTCCTTCAACCAGCTACCTCCCTGGGTGCTATTGCTTGGTCCCTGGCACAAATCACGAAGGCCTGGGTTGTGAAGACACCCAGATACCTCCTACAGAGCTGACAATGACACAAAACGCAACCTTGATAGTCGACATTCCTCCTCGGCAATATGGGCCAAGTTTTTCTAACCCTACACCTTCTATTTCTCAGTGACGGTCATGTCTTAAGTGTGGGAACATTCACGGTTGGTCTGATGTATGGCACCAGGTCCTTGATGTTCAGTTTTCCCTTCCTGCTAAGGTCTTAAGTATGGGGACGCGTCCCTGTGCATCTATGTTGCATGCCCCTATGCATATACCCTGTTTTGATCATATATCTATGTCATGACTTTATTTTACCCTAATGAGGTTCCTTCCCCACTCTTCCATTCTATTTCACCCTGGCCTCGCAGTCGTTCCTTGATCGTTTGCCTTTATCCTTTGTTTTGTGATTTTTCCATGTGTATGTACCCTACATTCACCGGAATCCCAATCTAACCTTACAATCCTGTTTGTCCCTTTGAACTACCTATTTTTCCTTTTCACCAACCCCTGTTTTGACAAACGGTTCTAAAGTTATTAATTTTTGAAGCGATTCCCGTAACTTGGATAATTTTCCATGTGAACACGTCTTTATTGCTTCGCAACCCTGATCTGATGTGCCAACCCTATCCTACCCATTTCCCCTAACATTTTTTCTTTTTACTCCATGTCATTCTGATGTACGATTGGTCCATGATTAATTTTCGCGGGTTTTTGGTCATTTTTCGTGTCTATTTTTCACATTTTTCCATGTGAACCTGTCCTATTTGCATCCGAAGTTTGATTTGACAGTCGTGTCTTGCCAACCTTTCCTTGACTTTTTTATTTTTCCTTCCCCCTCTTCCGACTGTCAAATTTTTTGTTATTAATTTTTTCGAGTGTTTTCAACGTGATTTTCGTATTTTTCCACGTGAACCCCTCCTAATTTCCTGCAAACTGAGTTATGATGCCCCAGCCCTGTGAATCCCTTTCTTTTGGACATTTTTTCTTTTTACCATCCTCTATTTCGGTGCACGGTTCTTCTCGTATTAATTTTTGAGTCCATTTTTGGGCCCGTTTTTGGGGTTTTTCCCATGTGAATGCGTCCTATCTCCATCAAAACTGTGTTTATCATGATAGGGTTGTAGGATACTTGTTCTACACACTTTTTCTTCTTTCCACACTTCGTTCCGATGCGCGGATTTTCTGATATTAATACCCGTATGTGTCTTCGAGTTTGTTTTTTGTGTTTTTCCCATGTGAACACCCTGATTTTGCCCCAAACCCGGTGTTACATGTTTCCATTTTCCCCTCGTCTCTTGGCGCATTTTTTCTTCTTATGATTTTTCGATCTGATGAACGATTTGGATTTTATTAATTTTTCTTTCTTTTTCTCGTGTGACCGTGTTTCTCATGTCGCGCGTGAATGCGCCTGTTTCTAGGTTTACGCGCCTCGGGACGCCCTCGTGGCGTCCGTGGCTTGCGCATTGCCATTCCTGCCCCGTTTGACCCCATCAACTGCAAATTTTTTTACCCCTGCCCGCACATGCACACGGGCCAGGGTTGTGTTTCTTACCCCTCCATTTTTCATTTTTTATTTATTTTATTTTTCATTTTTATTTAAAAAACAAAAACAAATACAACAAAAGAGAAAAAAGAAAGAGAAAAAGAAGAAAAAGAAGAAAAAAAAAACAAAACACCCACCTCGAAAAAAAATAATACATAATCCTAATAATACATAAATCCTATATATATATATATATATATATATATATATAGATATATATATATATATATATATATATATATATATATATATAATTTTTAAACAAAAAAAACACAAAAGAACACAAAGAACACAAAGCAAGAAAAAAAAGAAAGAACAAAAGAGCAAGAAAAAAAAAAGAAGCAAGAAACAAAGAAAAAGAAAAAGAAAAAAGAAAAATAAAACATACCTATTTGTCGTTGCGAGCCCGCGTCCCCCCCCTTCCTCCCTCCTTCTTCCTCCTTCCTCTCTTCTTCTCCTTCCTCTTCTTTCCTCCTCCCCCTCCTCTTCTTCCTTCTCCTCCTTCTTCTCTCCCCCCCTCGACTGCCCAGCGCGCCTGTGCCGCCCTAGGCCACTATCATCTCTCCCTCAGTTGCCACTCGACGCCCTCCCCGCCACCCTAGGCCATCGTCTTCTCTCCCTCGGTTGCCGCTCGACACCCTCCGCCACTGTTTGTTAGCCGCCGTCTTCTCTCCCTCGGCTGCCACTTCGACGCCACTCCAGCCACCATTGCAGCGCCTCCAGCCAACGTTGCTACCACCACTGCGCGCTCCCTCGCCTCCTCCTCCTCCTCCACCCCCACCAGCAACCACCTCCTCCTCCAACCACTCTTCTGGTTAGTTGATGCCCTGAAGAGGATGGTCCATCAAGATTTAATTGTAAGTGGTGTGGTGGTCAGCACCTCTCACAAAATTGCCCTCATGTGAAGTACAATATATGTGGGAAGTCGGGACATATGGCCAATACATATTAGAGTAGAGTTAGTTCACTCCAACAACGTAGTCAACAATCTCGGCCAATGAATCATCATTCAAATGATGTGAATCCTTGATGGGAAGAGCCTAAGCAAATCTTGCAAAGGGAAAAAGCCACCCTAGAGAAAGTAGGTTAGTTTGATAGAGGTGCTTCCAATTGATGGGAACATAGCCTCTAATAATGTAAGAGTGGTCACTAGTGGCTAGAAAATGAAAGACATTCAGAATGATGACCCAAGTACAAGTAAAGCTAACCCTAAGCCTACTATTGTGGTTGACAAGAAGGTTGAAAATGCCAATACCCAAGTGGGTACTCTTAAATTTGAAGGTGTCTTAGAGAAGCCAATGGTCAAGAGCAAGTGTAAATCAAAAGCGAAGGAGGTTGTTATGGCTATCAGAAAATCAAAAGGGAGGATGGTGTGGCAAGAAAAAAAAATGATATTGTAAACTTCTGTGAGTTCGACCTAGCAAATGCTCTATGTAAAGTCAAGCTAAATGTGAACTTGTTACAATTAATATGGTTGTAACCTAACATTCGCACAAGTTCAAGAAAATCCTATGAACGGGTTATGTTGTAGAACTTGCTAGTGTCAATCAAGTGGGCAACAAATGGTGGAAACATGTGGAGAAACACTGCCCTAGGTTTCATGCATATTTTGATGGCATCTTGAAAGAAAGACTTGTGTATCCATAAACATCATGAGTATGGACTTACTAGAGATGC
This sequence comes from Lygodium microphyllum, assembly GCF_053477565.2. Classification (NCBI taxonomy): domain Eukaryota; kingdom Viridiplantae; phylum Streptophyta; class Polypodiopsida; order Schizaeales; family Lygodiaceae; genus Lygodium; species Lygodium microphyllum. Next base: position 84,178,786 of record NC_141147.1, read on the forward strand.
TTGGTTTGCTCATTCAAAAGGATGTTACAACTATCCTAAAAATAGTCAATGACAGTTTAAGACAACAGCCAGAAAGAATAGTATCTCAACCACATGTAACAATAGCACATATTGAGTATGTTCGTGGCTTTCATGCTATTTGATTTGCTGGAGGCCAAGCTATGAATTGTTGCATGGATGGCCATGGATATTACACTATGATTATTTGATAAACATTCCAGCCAGTCAATTGATCTTTGGGCATGGGCACAGATCGCGGAGAACAATTTTGGATGTTTATCTTGAACACCCATTGAATGAAAGGGCACCACCTCCCACTATAGATTGGGAGGCACTTGAGGGTACCTCTACCACCACTGGAACTTCAAGCTCTAATGAGTCTAATGAGGGTTCCACAACAGAGGAGGTCTATAAGGCATGTTTGAATGAGCTAATAGGGGCAAAAGATTGAATACTCAATATAGCCATAATAGTGTGGAATCGTGGGACTCCTAATGATCCCCATCCGGTACTATATTATCTAATGATGCATGTAAACTATGTATCACTCCTAGAGGAGTTTAGGGATATATTTGCATGGAGCTAAAAATAATTGAAGAGGATTTTTTTCTACTATTTCCATGCACACTATCCCATTGAAAGAAGGCAATAAGCTAGTAAGACAGAAGATTAGAGAATGCCTTTTGAGCTGAGAGAGCCTCTTTTTTAGGAATCGATGCACTTGAGGAAGATAGGTTTGATCTTTCTTGTTGAACATACTAAATGGTGCTCACCAATTCTGATAAGGAAGAAGAATAATAATCAAATCCACTTATGCGTAGGTTTTAAGAAGCTAAACAAGTAGATAATAAAGGGCTACTACCATCTGCCCTTTATTGACCAGATTTTAGATCAATTTTTGGCAAGGCAAGAAAGTACTCCATCAATCCCCTTCATGAATTGAAGGGGATTCTTTCTACTATTGACATGCACACGATCCCATTGAAAGAAGACAGTAAGTGTAGGGAGAGCTCACACTCAACTGCCAAGACCCACGGACCGCTTATTGTTTCAAACATTTCAAGCGAGCTCTAATAGCCATCTCTCACCTAGCCGACATGCCTTCGAACCTACGGAGTGTAATAAGATTACCTCAATCCCGAAGTGAGTTGCCTCCTCCCTTGCACACACCGCTAGCTCCACAATCCTAGATGCTAGCTCAAGCATCCTCAAGCCTCCTCCATTGAGGTCCATCCACCATAGCCACGCACACACAAGAAAAGAAAAGAGAAGAGAATAGGAGAAGAGGATATGGTGAAGAGCTTCACCCTCTTGATCTCTCACTCCCACACACTCACTCCCTCAGACATCCAAGAGATAGGACCTCCAGCATAGGTGAATACATAGCCAAAAGTGGACTTCCTACTATCTGCATGTCTTGCATAATCGGAGTTTGTATACCCCACAACTCTAGTATCTTGGCTGCCATAGCAAATACACATATATGTTGTGCCTTTCAAGTATCTCATGATACCCTTCAAGGCATCCCAATGTTTATTTCCAGGTGCAACCGTATAGTGTGCCACAACACCAACTACAAAGGAAATATCTGAACGAGTGGCTATCATGGCATACATCAAATTGCCCACGGCTGATGCATTAGGGATCTTGGCCATCTTGGCCCTTTGCTCATCTGTCTGTTTACAATCAGCCTATGAAACCTTCACATAAGAAGGTAATGGACAGCCAATAGGCTTCACGTCCTGCATGCAAAAATGCTCAAGGACTTTATGAATGTACTCCCTCTGTGAGAGGCAGAGTAGTCCCTGATGCATGTCGCGCTTAATACGCATATCAAGAAAGTGAGAGGCATGTACCAAATCCTTCATCTCAAAGCTCTTCTTTAGGTGAGATTTAAGAGCATCCAGCTCATTATGAGCTTTCCATGCTATCAACATATCATCCACATAAAGGACCAAAATAAGCACTCCTGTTGTAGCCATGTGACTACATAAAGGCATCAAACTTATGATACCACTCCCTAGTTGCCTACTTCAAGCCATAAAGACTTTTCTTCAACTTACACACTAGGTGATCCCTACTAAGTTGTGCAAAGCCCTTGGGTTGTTCCATGTAAATCTCATCATGCAAGAATATAGTCTTGACATCCATCTGATACATGTCTAAGTCAAGCTATGTGACTAAGGTCAAAACCAAGCGTAGGGTGGGTAGTCATTTTAACCACAAGGGAAAAGACTTCATCAAAGTCAACTCCATGCTCCTGTTTAAAACCCTTAACAAGTCTTGCCTTATAAGCCATCTTGGGGTTTCCATGGGTACTTTTCAGCTTGTAGACCCATTTGCACGGCAAAGCCTTCTTTCCCTAAGGTAATGCAACCAAATCCCAAGTCATATTCTTATGCAAGAAGTCCATCTCAGACTACATAGCTCTCTCCCAGGAGTGTTTGTCACCCCTGCGCATAGCCTTATCATAGGTGAGAGGCTCTCCTTCATCTATAACTAAGACATAATGCATCGAGGGCTCAAATCTATCAGGTGGACGTCTAGCTCTAGTATATCGTCTCGTTGTAGGCTCTGCTGCATGTCTAGCATCCTATCCAACACCCTCACCATGTGTACCAAGTACTACTGTAGGCTATCCAATTGGCTGTGCAGAAGCACGTGGCTCCTCCTAAAATATAACCCTATGTATCTCTACCACCTTCTCAAGCTATCTATGCATCTTGTCTTCATGGAAGACTACATCATGGTTGTGGATGACTGTCCGCACTTGCAGATCTCAAAGGTGGTAACCCATCTCGCCTACATCTCCATAGCCAAGGAAAATGCATTTGACACTCTTAGATCCAACTTATTCTACTTGTCTTTGGACACATGGAAAAATGCCTCACATCCAAAGACGTGTAGATGTGCATAAGATGGAGGTTTCCTAGTCCATACCTCCCCTGCAACTTAGAAATCCAAACCACTAGAAGGTGATCTATTGATGACATGCACAGTTGTACTGACTGCCTCAGCCTAGAAGCTCTGCGGTAGGCTTGCATGGCTAAGCATACTATGTACATGCACTTGGATGGTTCTATTCATCCACTCAACCAAACCATTCTGGGGTGGGGTATAAGGGACAGTTAACTTACACTAAATACCCCTCTCGTCACATAGTTGCTCAAAGGCATGTGACACATATTCTCTCCCATTATCAGTCCTAAGGCATTTTAGTCTATGCACAGTTTGGTTCTCAACCAATGCAAGCCATCTCTAAAACACAACCAAGACATCTGACTTAAGCTTAATGGGGTAAGCCTAGACTTTATACAAAAAATCATCAATGAACGTCACAAAATACTTTACACCACCCATAGATTGACAGGGCATGGGCCCACAAACATCCAAATGTACCAATGTGAGGGGCTCACTCATGCGTAGACTTCTTATGTGTATTCCTAGTCTATCTACCATAAAGACAATGCTCACATGAATCAAAACATGCATAGTCAAGGGATGGCAAGTACTACAAACTAGAAATAATTTTCATTTCCTTCAAGGACATATGGCCCAAACATGCATACCAAAGAGATGCATGTGGGATGGAACTAGCTGACAAAACATGGTCAACAGAGGACCCATTAACTACAAGAGGATAGAGGCTGCCAACCTTGGCACCTCTAGCAAGCATAAGTCTGCCATGGGTGATCTTCTAGGTAGAATCCCCAAATGAAACATAAAATCCAACATCATCAAGTTGCCCTAGGATTGCATGTAAGCATAGGTATATGATGTACATCTTGTAACAGAAAAGTACTGTCAATAGAGAATTGTAGCTGTACATCCCCAATGTTAACAATAGCAAGTGACCTGTCATCACCCAGGCAAACTGAACCAAAGACAGTGCAGTAGAAGTGAAACCATTCATGGCATGGTGTAACATGAAATGAAGCACCAAAATCCAAAAACTAGCACTACGCATACATAGAGTGAACCTCGATCAACGGCATAGCATCATAGGAACTAGCTACAAGTATGTACTCTTCATCGAAGTCATCAGTCTGCATGACATTGATTTCCTCTATTTTCACACTGGATTTTGCAAGTACCATACTGCAATCAGAGGATTTTTCTTGTACTTTGTATTTTCCCTTCTCTTTGCGCTTCTCATTATGCAACTCATGACATTGTGGGTATATGTGACCCTTCTTGTCGCAATGATGATATGTCACATTAGCATTTCTCCCACAAGTCTTACTATGCGACTTACAACGCGACTTAGACCTAGACTTCTACGAGTCTCTGCCACAACCATTCCCACGGTCGTTCTTTCCATCACCATCTCTACCTCTAGCAGTCAAAGCATGTGACACATGAAAGGCATCCAAGTTCTTACGGTTGATCTCTTCCTACAGAAGAGCACTCTCTACATCAGGCAAGTTCAGAATAGTTGTAGGAGCACGTAAGGCAGTGCAGAATACATCCCATGACTCACTCTGAGTCCTAAGCAAAAACAATGGAGTAACCTCACCATTGAAGGTAATGCCCTACAAAGTCAAGTTCTTGAGAATAGCATGGAACTAGCTCAAATGAGCAGACATTGTCATATTCTCCTTCATGCGTAGGTCCATACATTGCTTCAGCCAATACATCTGACTTGCTGGACTTTTCTTATCATAAAGGTTCTTGATCTTATCCCAAAGCTAACAAGCACTCTGTGCTTCCTCAACCACATTGTAATACACCTATTCAGTGAGAGACAAGATGAGGGTAGACTTACATAACTCATCAAGCTCATCCCATTCGTCATCAATCATAGTTTTAGGCTGCTCGCCATGCATCCTTAGTGGCTTTATCTATGATTTTTTCACCAAGACTTGCCAAACTTTGCTCTTCCAGTAGGCATAATTCGTACCATCAAGCTTAATGATGTTGAAGATAGCACTATCAATGGAAGAAGATGCCATACTGCAGTCCAAAACGGTACATACAATTTAAAATTGCTTGTTATTTTCTGTTGTAAACATCCAAAATACCACCAAAACCAAGGCAAAATGACCACAAACTGATAGCTAGTGCCATCAAAAGTACATAAAATTAGGATGATTCAGCATGAAAATTCCACGTCGGTCCATGCATAATTGCTTGCAATAATAAATTACAGCCAAGTACAAGGAAAGCAAACTATAGACAAAATGAATGCACCAAGTCAACCATTGACTGTCAAAGCATAATCAACATCAAGTGGGCATAAATCAGCAAGTGACAGTCATACGAACATCAAGCAAACACCCAAGAATGTCAAAAGAATCCGTCAGTAAGCTGGCACACCCCTTGTGTAATAGGGCAAAGTGTACACAACACTGGCAAGACCTAACACAAAGAGGTGCTTTGTTTAGGGAGTGCAAAGCCCAAATCAGCCCAAGTACATCTATGCGAACCATGGCATGTCAACCATGCAACATTGAAGTGAAGATCCTAGTCTCAAGTATCCAAATGCTCAAGTAGCATAAACCATCTGCTCAATGTCTATAAAGCGTATCAAGATGCTCCCAATGGCACAAAAGGCATAAATATCAAGCAAAGAAGCTCAAGAAGGGCATATGATAGTACCAATGTCAGAAGATCCAAGATCATGCATCAATAAGACCTCATGAGCATATAGGCCGTGTAGCATCCATACATAGCATTCATAGACATCAAGTACATCCAAACTGTAACTCTGGCTAGCCAAGAAATAGCCAAAGTAAGCTCTGGGCAATCTAAGCCAAAGCAAGGCTCAATAGCATCCAACTCCAGACAATGTAATGGGCATGTAGTAGTGGCCTAGGCCAAGCATGTGAAGACTAGTCACACATAAGTAGTACATGCCATAAGTACATCAAAGATGGAGATCCAAATGCTATGCGAGGCAAGCTCAAGCTCAACCAATGATCCAAAGCAATATCAAGCTGAAAGTCAATCCCCGAGAGTCACTACATCAATGTATAAATCCAAGACATAGCCCAAATCCAATAGGCATATCCAAACATAAGAAAAAGAGCTTCAGACCTGAACATTCCAACAGCAAATAAACATCCAAATTTGAATAATCAGTGGCTCAATCCAAGCTCAAAACCATAGACAAACTATCGGCATACTTTCCCATATATATAGGCACCAACCGGGCATAATCGAGCATCAAATGACGATCATATGTACCTGTAAAAATCAATGACAAGGAAAATGAGCTTCAGCCCTGAATATTCCAACAGCAAATAACCTCTGTAAATTGAGCAAATCAATGCTCAAACCAATCTCAAATCGATAGGAAAACCATAGGCATACATTCCCTCACATATAGGCATCATTCGGGGATAATTGGGCATCAAATGACAATCATATGTACTTGTAAAGATCAATGAAAGAGTGTTGCCTTTTTATGATAGTCTTGGGACCATTCAAATAGTCCATGGCTGAGCTAAATCAACTCCAAGCTCAATGCCAACCATAAATATCAGTGTCCAAACCCAAAGCCAAGTGTCGAGAGGCTTCAACAAGCCATGACCAAGTGCCAAATAAAGTAAATGAGCTTAGGGCTGTTGTAAATGTCTCAAACAAGTTGAAATCAAGCTTGTTGCTATTTATACATCTAAGAGGAGCTCAAGATCAAAGCCCCAAGTCATGTGAAAGTGCCCAAGCTCAATACCAACTGCCAGGGGGTCCCAATAGACCATAAACAAGTGCCAACTGGGTGAGAAGCTGTTGTAGACCTCTATCATGCTGGAAAAAACGTCTGTCAAAATGGCGTGATTGCACTAGCTATACATATGGGGCTGGGGGGTTGCTATGAAGGTTGCAAGTGGTGGGGGAGTCCCCAAGGGGCCAAGGAAGGCCACAAATCAAGCTAAGTAAGCAACCAAGCTCTCCAATGGCTGCCATAAGCTCAAACCCTGCTATGAACCTGTGAGCTAAAAACTGAGTGAGAGAAGAACTCCTATACCTCATGTCGATGTTGGGAAGTGCTCACGAAGGACCAACTCTGATACCAGTTGAAGGTGAGAAGGATCAAAGCTTACTTGAAAGAGCTATGGCAAGGGAGCAAGAGCAAGAAAGAGAGAGAGACCAAATGGGAACTCCAACAGTCACAATGTGTGACTGGGCCTTCCTTTATTCAAACTATCACTAAAAGAATAAAGAATAAAGTGACAATGATGAGCCTGCGCCACCTATAGTGTGCAGTGGCATGAGTACTATCAAGTGTAGTAATACACAGGCAGCTAGGCAAAGGCACCTTTACCCCCAACAAACCCCTTCAACATTGACCATCAACTCTTCTTCCTTCTGCAAGTGAATGCAGCATGGTCTGAGTCTCTTAGTCCCTCCACCTTGCAATCTATATCTCTTCTGCCACATCATACCATCCACCCCTATCAATTCCCTCATCAGAACATCCTAGAGCTAGGCTGTGGTGGGGGTTAATTTGAGAAGCCTTTTGACAAAGTTGGAAGGGTTAGGGTAGGAGTATCTTCACTTGCTTTCTTTTGTATGTGCAGCCCTAGCAATGGCCAACAAGGATAACCGCAACTAAGCCAGCAATGAGGATGAAGGAGGCTATATTGCTATAATCAATTATGATGATGAGGACATGTGGAATTTAGCTCTTAGATTTCCATGATGATTTTGCTATTATAGATAATGACTATGCTAAGGTGCAAAACCTTGGAGAGCAAACAAGTTTACATACCCTACTAGTCCAAGCATATGTCAAGTCAATTCTATTTTTGGAATGTCATACATGGGTACTGGTTGGAGTCAGTAGGGGAATGTTTTACTATAGTCAGTGGTGAAGATCATGATGGCTGAGGAGGTGGACAGGACGATGATGCTGCAACTTTCTAGGACATTTTTTATGATGATGATGGAGGCAAAACTACTATAAATTATGGTTATGTAGCCCATGTATAATAAAGGCAAATATGTTATAAGCGGCTCTAGAACACAGTGTTGGAGGGGATGCAAATCATGATCATGTATGCAGTAAGCTAGGTGTGATGACATAGGCAAAAGGCAGGTCTAGAAGCTTTGTTGAAGACGATGGTGATGCTACAATCAATGGTGCTCAACATGAAGGATACAACAAATAAGATGGTGTTGTAAATCAAGATGGTCTGCACCACATTCCAAGTGTGTTGCTACAAACAAATTGCAACCAAAGGAGGTGGTGATGAAGGTTTTGATGATATTGACCACGACGCTGATGGAGAAGGCGATGTTGTAGCCAAGCATTGTGTTCCAAAACATGTTGCTTCTAGTAGAAGGTAAGAGGGTAGAAAGCAAGGATGATGATGTTTGTGATAATGAATGCTTGCTTTTTCTATGTTCTTACTTGAGTTTTCTTTTAAATAATAACATCAATGCAATATTTTCTTAGGGCTTAAGCTCATGCAATAGTTCCTGTATGCATGATCTCTCTCTCTCTCTCTCTCTCTCTCTCTCTCTCTCTCTCTCTCTCTCTCTCTCTCAAATTCAAGCCTATACTCATGCATAGAAATCTTGAGGTATTCTTGTGCTTGGCACAAAATGTATAAGGAGAAAACTTTGTGATGAGAACTCTTTTCTTTCCTATCTTCCCTTGTAAAGAATCTTCCAAGCTTTCTTTCTTCCTATGTCATCAAAGATTTTGGTCGTTACTTTTCTTGCCATTATTCTTATTTAAGACTTGACCCATAGAAATGTTTTTCAATTGAGAGTCTTATTTGCTCCATGAACAACAAAACCTTGAAGAACGAAAGCTAACTAATTGTACATGTTTAAGAGTTGTACTTGTGTATCCCTCCTAATCTACAATGCATGTTGCATGAGTGACTTTGTCGTCGACATGTCCTTAGTCACAGTAATGGAACCAAAATGTCATGCTCTATGAGCTTGACGTCGAGACCATTGGACACATCCTTATTCCTTCAAGGATTTCATCCTATGAAGTGCATGGACCTAGCCTACTTTCACACCAAATAGATCTAGTGACTAGACACGATTAGAGAATGCACTTATCAATGCTCATTATGTTGTGGTCATTGTATGAGTAAGCCATGACTTGGATCCACATGCATACTCCTTTGCTTTCAATATTGCTTCAGTTTGTTTCCCATGAATGAGAGGAGATGCCATTGATGCACTTCAGGAGATAAAGAGAAGAAAAAAGCTTCATGAGCTGCATCCCTCACATCCTCAACTCACACATTCTTGCTCGTGCTTGGAACTCACCAAAGGGATGGGATGGAGAAGAAGGGGAAAATATGTAAGGAGCTTCTCATTGTTATGTCCCTCACTCCACACACACACTCTCTCTCTATCTCCCTCTCCTTGACTTTCTCTTAAGGCAATAGAGTAGCAAGAAGGCAAGAAGGCAAGGTTTACATGCACATGGCTAGCTTGTTCCATTATTTTCTAATCCCTTTTATACATGAATTCTATGGTTAGGGTTGCCCCATCCCCCTTGGGAGAGCCCCTCTTTGTGACCTCATGACCGAACTTGTCTCCAATTGCATGTACTTAGACCTTATTTTAAATCCAAAAATTAACTAATACACATTGTAACCTCATGATGCTACTAAATTAGATACAATTTACACACAAGGGAGCCCAACTCTCAATAAGACACCCAATTGAGATTTACAATAATTCAATTTCAAAAATTATGGGCATTTTCTCTTTGCATGAGCAATTGGTCAGCCAAATGGAGGGAAGAACTCAAGCACCTACAATGGTAGGCTGAGGGCAATAGGAGACAAGATGTGGCCCTACTACATTGCATCTAGATCTTCTTTAGAACCTACAATGGATACTTCTCCCTAGTATGAGCCAAGACCAAACTATCCAAGAAGTTAATTGGACAAAGGGATCATTAAATGCGTTCACATGTGGAACATAGATAACTTACAAGCCATGGATGCTAATCAAATTCAAACCAAGTTCTCTTTCACTACAGAGGAAAAGAAGTGAATAGGAAGTACTTATAGAAGATAGATGAATTGAAGTGAATGAGAAGTAGTCATGGAGGAAAGGGAGAATTGCCTAGTGATTGTAGTGATTGGCCCAAAAGACATTTGGAAATGCATGGTGAAGCATAAATGTCTGCTAGCATGCAAAGTGAAAAAGAGTACTTGTGTTCGTGAAGAACTAAGTGCACTAATTAGCAAATTTACGAATTAGTGTGGAAGAAGAAATTTTTTTTTTGGGGGGGGGGAGAGAGAGAGAGAGAGAGAGAGAGAGTGCACAAAAAAATTAAAAACGAAAAAAATGAGAAAGATGAGAAAAGATGGGAGATACAAGCAGGGGAGGAGAGAGAGAATAAAATTATGTATATATATATATATATATACATACATATATATATATATATATACATACATATATATATACATACATATATATGAAGAGAGTAAAAAATCTAGAAAGAGACAATTGGGAGAGAGAGAGGGAGAGAGAGAAGAAAGAAATTTGTGTGAGAGAGAGAGAGATGAGAGAGGAAGGGAGTTTTAAAATTTGAAGAGAGAGAGAAAGAAGAGGAGAATGAAATTTGAGAGGGGGGGAGGAAAAATGGAGAGATAGAGAGAGAGGGAGGGAGGGACAAAAACATAGAAGAGAAAAAAAATGAGAAAGTAGGGAAAAGATAGGAGATGCAAAGAGGCGGAGAGAGAGAGAGAGAGTCAAAAAATTAAAGAGAGAGGGGAAAGAAAATTGGGAGAGAGAAAGAGAGCAAAATTTTGGAAGAGAAAATATGAGGAAGTAGCAAAAATAAATAAATATATATATATGTATGTATAGAGAGAGAGAGAGAGAGAGAGAACAATTACATTATCCCACACATGCCATTAAAGAGGGAGAGAGATAGTGTTGAGGGGAGAGAGAGAGAGAGAGAGAGAGAAGAAAAAAAAGAAAGAGAGAAAATATATAGAGAGAAGAAAAAGCTTTAAAAATGAGAGAGAGAGAAAGAGAGAAAGCTAAAAATTTAAAGAGAGAGGGAGAAAGAATTAAACATTTTGGAGAGAGGGAAGTGAAGTTGTTGTGCTACCATAAAAGCACTACAACTTTGCTTCTCTCGCAAAGTTCCTTCCTCACAACTTAGTGCTACTGCGAAACAACCTAATGTTCCTTGCTTCACACAATAGCCTATAATATTAAGAGGAGGTTGGGGGCACCACATGGTGCATGTAGAGTCCCTCCCACATTACCCCACCATGTTGCCACATGGCACCTTTTCGTACCCCTGTGCCCGTGTGCAATAAATTTTTCAAAAAAAAGGCACATATTCATAGCCCTCCCCCCTAGGAACATGTCCTCAATTCCCATAACGTTGCAACCCACAAACATGAACCCACTCCCATCATTCAGGTTGTACCTAGTCTATGCTATTATCAACCTCTTCTCCCCCCCACAAGTGCGGCTGTGCAAATTGACCTAATGCCAAATTTATGTGTGCTCTTGTGTGTGTGTGTGTGTGTGTGTGTGTGTGTGTGTGTGTGTGTGTGTGTGTGTGTGTGTGTGTGTGTGTGTGTGTGTGTGTGTGTGTGTGTGTGACATTCTTCACAAATTATACATATATGTATATATATTATATTATCATAACTTATAATGTTAATCATAACAATTAACGGTTATATATAATACATATATATATGTGTATATATATATATATATATATATATATATATATATATATTTTTACATGTATATAATAATATTATTATGACTTATTATAAAATACATTAGTGCATGTGTGTGTGTGTGTGAGTGACTACCCAGTGAGCTTAACTGCCCACCTAAAAAGTCTATTCTCCCTAAGTTTTGATGCACTTTTCCATGTGGTACTACCAAAACTTAATGCATGACCCTCTAGCCCCTAAAATGCCAAATGAAACTTGAACCCTAGCTCTCCCCAAAAAAGTAATCCCTCTCTCAAACCAAGCTACCCTATCCAACAACCCTACTTTTCTTCCCCTATAGATTTTAACCTCTCAACCTCTAAATTGTAAAATCCCTGACTTAACCTTTATATGAACCTTAATCACCTACCAAATACTTAATGCTCCTTCCCTCTAAATAAATATAGAATATATAAATCTAATGATAATATTCAAGCATTCTCATGGTAGAATATCTAAGTTGACAAACATATTGCAATGAAATCCCATAGAGAATGGTTGGTAAATTTGCAAATATGTATGGTTTTGTTTCCAATGGACGACGGCTAAATGTGTATGTGTGTAAGATGAGAAAGAAAAAGAAGTAGCTCACTCTATATGTTTATGGGTTGTCAAATTCATGTAATGTTATTATCTTGCCACATAGACTATGCACTTTTGAGCTTAGACTCGGAATAAAATCTCTCTCTCTCTCTCTCACTCACTTTGTGGGGTGATGGTGTATAAATACATAAACGTGCATTAGGATACAAACATTGGTGCTTTGAGCTTTAGTGCAAAGTACCAAGATAACACCAATACGAAGTGCGAATGCCAATAGAACACTGGTACGAAACGGTAGGAAGAATGTGTTAACCAATAATAACAATGGTGCTTCAAAGTTTGGCATGAAGCGCCAAACTCGAGCTAGCAGGTAGCGCCAGCCCGTTCATGCTAAGACGAGACTAGGCAGGGAACGCCTAGTTTATAGTTAATACGATTGGGCATGATAAAAAAGAGTGTGGCATGAGAGTGAGAGATTGATTTCACACTTGTAAGTTGTGTAGGTTTGAAGATGTGGGTGTGGCTAAAGTAGGGCCAAATTGGTTCGTTGCATAATGCACCTCTTTTTCGAGAGTTTTGAAAATTGAATTCCAACAGTCGCCCTCGCCCTTTTTCCATAAGAGAGAGAGAGAGAGGGCCCCCGCGGGCCCTTCTCTTTTCCGCATCGTGGCAGGTCTCTCATTAACGCTAGCATTAAATGCGAGAGCCCAGCAAACAGCGACAAAAGAAGAGAGTCGACCCACACCTCCCGAAAAACACCAGAGACACACAACGGACAGCCCCCCCCCCCTCCATCGCACTTCTAACATTAAATGCTAAAGGTACTGGTACCACGCCATCTCAGAGAGCAGCCCCCATCACCCTTATTACTTCATCAAGGCTCCAGCTATCTGTCGTCCACGGGAAAGTCCTTTGGAAATTGGAAGGCTGAAGCCCATATATATCCTAACCTTGAAGGTATTCTGCAGTTCTTGTCTTGTTTTTTGGTTGTACCTACCTAAAACTGCTCTACATTTTAACATTCAAAGTCTTTCTCCTCAAAACCTTCAAAGACTCTTGGTTATCAAATTTAAAAATTTACCCCCATGGATAGCATAATGGACCTTAAATCCCACTTTGTCTGATGTGGCTGGTGAACTAAAAGATGTCCAATGTCCATCATTTGGGTCTTTAAGCTTTTTGCCCACAAAGTGTTGCTCAGTTCATACTATGCAGTATCTTTTTAAAATTAACAATTCACTTGTCGTAAACTTCGATCTTTCCTAAACACTCTTCACGTGCAACCCTCCAATTTTAAGGGTAGCATAAATTTTCGTTTCAAAGGTTTATTTTAGTGCAGCATATAATTTATGGCCAATCCATGCCTTGCTCCCCATAACCATAGGGAGTAGGCTATACTAATCTTGGGCCAGTGCCATGCGCAGCTCTTTCTAGACTCTATGAAAGACTTGAAAGTAAATTGAACATGGTATAGCAAGCTACTATGCATCCGTCTTCTATCTTTTTTATGAAAAAAGTTTATTCACTAGAGTTTTGATAGTCAAGTAATTGTTTGGTTGTGGCACCACCTTTGTAGTAGCACATCATCACTTTTCAAAATCTTTTTATGAACATAGATCTCAATGCCATGATGGTTAGTTATCTAGTCGTACACCTACACAACAATGACCTAGGTAATCAAGTATGCCAACAATAACAAACAATGAACAACTTGAAAAAGTTGTTGATTCTTAAACAAACTTCCTACAAATGTGGAGACTATCCAAACTCAATTGGGCCACATTAAACTAGGTGGGTGCATCCAAGGCTTTAACTTGTTTATAGTTTCTCTTTTTGTTTGAATACTATTTTTGATGAGATGGATGAATGGCACATTTGCTCCTCCTTGTACATTTTTTGGAGCATGACATATAAGAACATGAATTTTGCTTTATGCCATGTTGCCCTTGAGAAGCATGTGGTAGTTCATCTTTGGACCACTAAACAATAACATTTCACAAAATTAAATTGCATGTATAAAGCTTAAGACATTGTTAGAGAATGTGGAGCTTAAAGTAGGCAACATGATTTACTATAATTCCAATAAGTTATCCAAGTTACAAAAGTTGGATGGGCTGTTGGGCATACACTGTGCTTTGATTATGAAACGACATTTATGTAAGGGTATAGGAAAAATCCTATGGTGAATCATCAAGTATCAATGTTGTTCATGAGAAGCTATTCACATGCCTTGTTAGCAATGAGTTGTTCACCTTAACATTAGTGTAGTAAACCATTGCTCACAAGACTATCTTTTCTATATATTATTAAAAGGTTTTGAAATGCTCAACAGCATGGCAATCATGCAATTTTTGAGAGGTTTTGAAACATAGCCACATGACAATGATAAGTTCTCTACATTGAAAATTTTAGAAAAAAGGGTTAATTTAAGAAAAACTCACATGTTCCTCTAGCTCGCTCTTCCTTTTTGAGATCTCCCTCCTTATCTACACATATGCACTGTGATGTCTAGCTATGGTGTGACAAGTTGCCTTCAAAGTTAGAATTAGGGGCATATGAAAGCTTAAAGTTTACCGAACCCTATTTTGCCAATAGTGGGAGCTATGGGGATATAGAATATAAATCTCTAACAACCTACTAGTAGGAAGAAGATGCTGATGTAGTACAAGACCTATGGTTATTAGAGGTGGTCTTTTGTTTGCTGACTAAGAAGCCTAGTGTGCTCCATCATGTAGTGATTCCTTGTTTTATTTGTATTTTGATTGAAGGGTGCAAGGGTGTAGTGCTACATTCATAGCAAAAATCTTGAAATCAGTTGGGTCCCTCCTCATTTGCCCAAGGTCTCCTTCTCTCTCCCCCCTCCCCCCCCTCTCTGTCTCATGTTTTACAACATGTCTATCTCTCTCTATCTATCTCTGTGCGTCAATGTCTATTGAGCCATGGCAACATGCTTTGTATTTATAGTGTTTTTCATTTGCAACAATAGCATGCTAGTGGTGGAAGGTGCCTATCATTCAGTGCCACTATGCTTTGCTAATAGTTTGTGATGTTCTATTCAAATCAACAAGTAACAATCAAAGGACAAAAGAAATAAAGGTTTGCTTATAATGTGGAGAAAGAGAGAGGTTCAATGCAAATATTTAAAGGATGGAGGATCACCTAGCCCCAATGCCTTGTGCATGCTACTAATATCATTGGCTTGTTGGATCACAATCAAATGTGGTAGGCATCAACAAAACAATGAACTCCCTCTTGGGCCTTGCCCTTGCCTATGATGGGGAACCTCTCTCTCTCTCTCTCTCTCTCTCTCTCTCTCTCTCTCTCTCTCTCTCTCTCTCTCTCTCTCTCTCTCTCTCTCTCTCTCTCTCTCTCTCTCTCTCTCTCTCTCTCTCTATAATGGGATTGGTAGTGTTGGTCAATTGGGATGGGTGGGTGAGTGAGCAGGTGTACAACTCGGGTTGTAGATAGCTAGGTGGGCCATTGAGAGTGTTCTCCCTCCCTCCCTCCCTCTCTCTCCCTCCCTCCCTCCCTCCCTCTCTCTCTCTCTCTCTCTCTCTCTCTCTCTCTCTCTCTCTCTCTCTCTCTCTCTCTCTCCTCACCATTCAGAGATCTCCCACACACCCACACATGTGCGTGCACACACATATACACACTCTCTTTAAAGCATTGTAGGCCATGCTATCAATGTAGGTTGTAATAGGCGAGATGGGTGTCTTGAATGGTGTGTATGCATCAACCAAGTGACTAGGGCTATGAGCAAGAGTGCCAACAACATGTGGGCTAGTGATATGAGTTGAAGGTAGATGAGCAGGTGGCACGAGTTGATAAGCAAGTGGAATGGTGGGTGAGGTGGTGGAGAAGCAAGCAACCTAGGTCGAGGGGGAAGAGAGAGAGAGAATGAAGTGTATGATATGTGATGTGTGTTATATGTTATTAATACTAATAACTATTACATCTATATATCATATATAATATACTATGTGTATGTCATATTAATAATAACTATACATGATATATGCCTTACACACACACACACACACGATGCATAATATATTAATGATATTACTTACACATATAATAATGCATATTGAAAATAATAATGATCCATAACCAATAATTTATAATTATATATATACTAAGTATATATATACATGAATACACTAATTAATATTATAGTATAATACATATGAACTCTCTCTCTCTCTCTCATTGCTATGATAGTGGGACAAGAGTGCCAAGAGCCACTAAAAAATGCAACTACATTCTTTAACAATGCCTTTCAATTCTCTCTCTCTCTCTCTCTCTCTCTCTCTCTCTCTCTCTCTCTCTCTCTCTCTCTCTCTCTCTCTCTCTCTCTCTCTCTCTCTCTCTCTCTCTCTCTCTCTCTCTCTCTCTCTCTCTCTCTCTCTCGTTGCTTTGATAGTGGGACAGTAAGTGCCAAGAGCCAGTCAAGAATGCAACTACATTCTTTAACAATGCCTTTCAATTCTGTGTGTGTGTGTGTGCGCGCGTGTGTGTGTGTGCGTGTGCGCGCACCTAGGGGAACAACAAGCCAAAATATGCTAGGTAGAATGGGGCAGCTAGCCCAAAGAGAGGGCAAAGCATGCATAGGATCACCAATAGGGGAATGAATCATCTTCATTTGAGTTGCATTCAAATAGGAAACATGGAATAGGTGGTGGTAGGGAACCATAGAATCAAATTACGATACATTTATGTGAACCCTTTTGCTACACGATGCATACCTTAGGACACGAATTGCCCTAGGTGTTACAACACTAGTGCAGAAAGTGTTGGGAGAATCTAGGCATGGAGCACCTAGTTTCTCCTATAGACATGCTGTGATTTCTTTTATTTGGAACCATGATTAGAGCACGATTGATGTGGCATCTATATCTATACTCCTCTAGCTTTTATTCATATAGTACTTTTCTATTGCCAAACACTCTGCTTAAGGATAGTGGTGTTGATTACAACTTGATGGGAATCTTGCCCTTAGAGTGAGGTGTGTTGGCTTTTAACATTTGGATAGTGGATGATAAGAGTGCCTCATCTTACTAGGTTTTTGACATATGTGTATAGTAGTGGGGCATATCCCCGAAATAAAATGATTGAAGAGCCACATTTAATGGAGAAGATTTAGGAGTTTTGTTACAGCTTTCGCATCTTGGTTTTACCATAGGTGCCTTTACCTCTTCCTTTAGATGCTAGTCCTCTAGAGTTAAAGACAGTGTCACTTTCATTCACCATCTTTGTCGATCCATGGTCTTTCTTCCTTTACTATGCTTCAACTTTGTGGTTGGAAGACTTCTATATGGTCTTTGATAGCAATGTTGGAGTATTGATTGGTTTCATCAATGCTGATCCTTGCTTGTGATCTAAGTTAATGTATTTTGGTATTAATTGATGAGTGAATGGGCCTTCACTTGTAGAATGCTAAGTAGCATTGACCTTTGGGTACTTTCCTTTGTTGCCAAACATTTTCAAAAATTTCATCCATGTGAGACTTCTTCTTAGTACAAAAACATGCAAAGCACCTTATGAGGAAGTTTATGTGTAAGAACTCTATGTAATTGAGTTTATATTTATGGGCAAAAACAAAGTCTCATCTCCTTACTTGTAATTTAGTGGCACTACAACTAATCACTATAAGGGTAACACTTGTAAGATGCACCTTCAATGGCTTCCAACTAAATGTTTAAATCTCAAGATCCATACATGTTGGCATTGAGTAACATGTACATGACATGCTATTTTCCATTTCAATTAGCACATCTTGTCTCTAGTGCAAGAGATGCTTGTGGAGTGCAATGAGACTTCAATACACCTTAAAAGAAATAAGATTTTGACCTAAGACTCTTAATGGTAGCTTGTAAAACTAAGAAGGCAAACTCCAATAGTAGGAAACTAGATTTTCATTCATTAGAAGTACAATGTGTTGACTTTGAGCTCTAGTCAATACATGAGGTCAATGGAGCTCACCCTATTGATCCTTGACATAATACATCTTAATCAAATCTCTTATTCAAGTTTGTTTGAACTGAACTCCTTAAACCATTTGCATAAGCTTGTTAAAAGCATTCAACTATTGGGTCACCAAAGCATGGATATATCCTACTAGTTCTAAGATGTTGAGTTGGACTTGAAGTCTCTAGTTAACAAGTTGGCTTTATTCTCTTAGCTTTAAACTTCTAAACAAGCTCAATATTTAGGTATCAAGATAAGATCCTTAATAATATCAATGCTGGCTTGGCCAAAGCAAAGATGAATGGTTAGGGTATGGGTGCTATGGCTTATTTTGTTGCAAGTTGAGCATACTTATTAGATAAAAGGTAACAGGCCTTTAATAAAGCATCTTCTACATACATTCGATTAGAAGGAGATGATACCATTTCAATCATTTGCTTGCTTCTTTTAGCTACATATGCTACCTTCACTTTGCTCTTTAAACATGCCACCTTTTCTTTAAACATTGTTGGCAATAGCTAGAATTGTTGAATTAGGTTATGAAAGATATTATTTCACAAGTAGTTGTGCCATGATGTGTCTGGTTGAATATGGGAAGAGTGACTCGAGTGTGTTGTGGATCTCCTAATCTTAGATAAGGAAGGATCTAGAGATTTAGCTCAAGTTGAGTTAAAGGTGGGTCCTTTGTGTCCTAGGGATATTATTTATGAATTGAGAAGCCCTTAGCATGCAAACAATACCTCAATTAACACGGTGGTTTTTCTCTATTTTCACACTTAATATGGAAAAGTCAAATAGAATTTTGCTATAACGACAAAGTTTAAAGGAATAAGAAATTTGAAAAATTAGTTTTCTTTATTGGTAATGTGAGGTTTTTACTAAGGTACTGAGAACCCCATATGGCCTAGGCAAATGAAGACCGAGCCTGCCTTGGGATTCAAAATCAACCCAAACACACACACACACACACACACACACACACACACACACACACACACACACACACACACACACACACACACACACACACACACACACACACACACACACACACATCCACATGGTATAAACGAATTCGACCTTCCAGGTCATTGACTAAAATTGGATGAATTGTAAAGGAAGCCCTTGTGCAAAGCCCCTCTAATAGTTTACTTTCCTACAAGTGAGATTTGAAACCATGAAGCATTGCCATTAGAAATTAAATTAAGAGAAAAGCTTTGAATACATTAACGAATTTTGGAGTAGATTGAGGCTTCTCTCTCTCTCTTTCCACCCCCTCCATATTCAAGTTTCCACCATCTTTGGCCTCGTGCTTGATCCAACTCTTCTTTATCTCACACTCTTTCCCATACCTTTCTACCTCGTGCTTGGGTAGGTCTCTCCTTCACATTAATCTTCTCTCTCTCTCTGTGTCTCGGTGGATAATACCAAGCGGTTAAGGGAAGCATCTAACTTGTCTCTAACTGTGAACTACTTAACTATTTCATCCATTTGGAACTTACCATGGTAGAAGGCGCTCTCTCTCTCTCTCTCTCGCATGCGTGCGCTCACACACAGACTCAGAAGTTCACAAATTATACAGGGTCTCTCCTCTATTCTCAAAAGCAATCCCAGTTCTCTCTCTCTCTCCATAGTAGCATCTTTCAATACTAGCTCAGAGAATTTGCGCTCTCTTTCACTACTACATGCTTGAATTCATCCTGTGCAAGTCCCCCCCCAATAGCGTACTGAGTCCTCTCTCCATTAACACTCAAGTTACAACCAACGTTTGGCTCTCAGAATTGAATCCACATGCCTCAATTCATCCTCCCGAAGCCTACTCCATAGCCACTTGCATCATGATTCCCATCCTTTTGTTGCACCCTGTGCCTCAGCCAAGAGGAGCCAATTTTCAGCTGGAGCAGCATGACACCATGACCAGGAGCAGCAGAAAGCTCAACTCCAATGGCTACAACAGTGCACAGGTGAGCCCCAGCATAGTGGTGATCATCATAGTCCTCACTATCATCTTCTTCCTGTCAGCCTTCCTGCACCTCCTCATCAGGTGGCTTGCAAGGAACCCCAGGGGGGTTGGGAGGGGCTCCAACAGCAGATCCATTGTGACCCTCACAGCCCTGCAGGGCCAGCTCCAGCAGCTCTTCCACATGCATGACTCCGGCATCGAGCAGGCCCTCATCGACGCCCTCCCCGTCTTCGTGTACAAGTCGGTGATGCCCGGCCTCAAGGAAGGTGCCGACTGCGCCATCTGCCTCTGCGAATTCCAGACCGATGACCACCTCCGCCTCCTCCCGAGCTGCAGCCATGCCTTCCACATGGATTGCATCGACACATGGCTCCTCTCCCACTCCACCTGCCCCCTCTGCCGCTCCGCGCTGCAGCCCGAATGTTGGATGCAGAATGTTCCCTCCTCGACATCGCCCACCACCATTGAGGACGACGATGGTGGCCCCGGTGATGGTGCAGTGCTGGATAATTCCAGCAGGAGGAGAAGTAGCAGCAATAGCATGATGATGATGACGATTCGGTCTGCGCCACATGATCGAGGCACATGTGAAGAGAACCATGCTGCATCAAGGCGGATCCTCAATTCACAGCTTGCTGATGATGGGAGGCCATGTGCCGAGGATTATTGTGTAGGGTTGAATGCTGTGGAGCCAGGCTGCCATAGCCAGCGGTCAGTTGGCAACATCAGCATAGCATTTACAGAAGGAGGAGCTGCTCTCTCTGTGAATGAAGAGCTTTCTGAGAGGACAAGTTCAACCCTTGGTAGTGGCAGAAGAGTATCAGTGCAGCTTGGTAAATGTAGGCTTATCAAGCCAGGGCAGCACCCTCCCAGCAGCAACAAAGGGGGTGCATCTCGCAGATCCTACTCCAAAGGATCCTATGAGTATGTTGTGAACCCATTGAGTGTGGAGATTGTCGTACCGACCAATGTATCCTATAACAAAGTACTTGCAACCTCCAGAAGAATTGATTTGGGCCACCGAGCAACTGCTTCTGCAGAATGTTTGGAGGCTCCTGTCACAGATCCTCATCGCTGCAACTCACCTCCCTACGGTGAGAACATGAGCTCTTGTTGGGTTAGTGCTAGCTTCAGGAGGCTAAGAAATGCAGATGAGAAGGCTGAATCCTCGGCAAAGGTTGATCAATCAGCTCATTGGATCACTCTGGACCTGACTAACTCCAGCACTGGCACATCAATGAGAGGTAATGTGGGAAGTGATGTTGTCATGTCTCCAGAGACTAATGATAGCAACAAATTGGATGCTGGGACCTGCAAGGTAGATCATCAGAAAACCCCATCTAAACGTGCAGTTTCCTTCAGGCTTCCTACTCCTGCAGGTTCCATGGTTGCAAAGTTGAGAGCAAGTGGCAGTAGGAGAGCCTTGTCTGAAAACGAGGCCTTCTCTTTCTGGGAATCAAGCTCTGATTTAGCTTTGGATGATGGCCAGTTGACCCTTACCATGGATAACACAGTGGAACATAGGTCCTCCAGCTTTGCTAGGAGAACCATGGATTGGATTGTGGGCTGGCAAAGGCGCACTGTGCATCCACATGACATCAGCTGCTCTGAAGTGGATTTGCCTCATATCTGATCTAATTTAAAATCTGTGGATTTCACTTTGCAGAAGGTGCATTCCCAATGCTATCACATTCTCCTGTACATGAGCAGAAGGGACGGCCCCATCGGGATATCTTAAGAACTCATATGACAGTGGTGTTCTCATGTAAGTGGTGATCATGGCTGCAGTAACCAGGCTTGGGAATGCTCTACTCAGATGCATTTGAAGAGTTTCCTGTCATAGCACTTGATGGTGTTGAGCAAACATCCACCAGAGAATGCTTACTACATGCCATGTGGAACTGCCTTTCAAACAGGCTGTGGATTCAATGGTTAACTGCTACCCTCATGGGATTATGTATCATTTGTTGCTGATCTCCTTTTGCTTATCAATCTGATATCGCATATAAATAGCATGGGTTTATGAAGGGTAAAGCTGCCTCACATACCACATCTTGTGTAATCACTGAGCATGTTGTCAATTTAAAGCTTAGGATGAAAATACATACCCTCCCATCCTTGGGTTGTGGAATAAAAGCCTGGTAAACAGTCCTAGATCCAATATGGCAAACATGATTTTGTTTCATTTTTATCGTTGTTTCTCTTGCCATTCTGTGTATTGCCTGCTTTATACAGGCTGACACTGTTAAACAACGTCTGCATGCCTTCATCTGCTTGATCTCTATGCTCGGCAGTGGAGTGTGTTTTCTACATGCTCAATGCCGTAGCTGCAGCTTTGTCTTCCAAACAGCCTAAATTTGGAAGCTTCATTATGCTACATAGAGGGAATCAAATGATCCAAGAACATTGAAAGCAGATCATATATCGTGTACATTCTGCTTGATCGTTGAATTTTAAATAGCTGGGATACAGGTGAGAAGTTTTAGACAAATTCCCACTATAATTCCCACGTCATGAATTACAATATCATGAGCTTTTGTGAGGGAGGAAGTATATAGCTAGCTAGGTGGGGGGCAGCAGCTCCCTACCCCCAACCGCACCAACCTAGGTATGCGGTGCCTCTTGAGTAGAAGTTCATGGTGTTGAAAAGTATAGGGAAAAACAAGGGAAAAGAGCTCCTTCCCACATGAGAAACTGTCAAAAACTAGCCTGCTTTTTCTCTTGCAGTGCATTTATTTCAGCCATTCAGCATAAAATATAAGAGATTATGCTCTCCGGGACACACATGATCTTATTTCCCTGGGTCTGAATCACTGCACCACTCACAAGACGTGTGTCAAGCGCCCGACAACCCTTGAGAAGCGGCTCAACCAAATACAGTGTGAATCTCAGTGACCAGACAGGGGAAGGCCTTAATATCATTGGCGTATCTGAAGATGCTTCATTGTTAACTATGATTCCCACATTGTGAATTATGATAACGTCATGGGTTTTTGCAAGGGAGGGACTGCCGTACCTAACTAGGTGCAGTTGGGGGGTAGGGGGTTGGACAGCCCGTGGTGGGCGCCGGCAGCCCTCTGCCCTCAGACTGCGCCTAGCTAGGTATGCGGTGATTTCTGAGCAGAAGAAGCTCATGATGTTGAGCACTAAAGGGGAAGACAAGGCCCCCTTCTCGGATCTCCCACATGGGAAAGATGTCTAAAACTTCTGGTTTAATAGTTTTCTCTGGAGTCTCATCGGATTGGAAGTGTTCGAAGAATTGAACGAATCATTGGACAGACCATATTGATTGAAGGGCTTCTATCGATCGATGTCGCACCTAAATAAAATCAAAGGGACCTCCGTCCCGTTAGCAAGGAGCCCCTGTGGAGCACTACAGCTCGTCTCGCTTGGTGTAGTAGAAGGTGGCGACTCCTAAAATGAACCACCTCATAACAATACTCACCTATATGCATTTCTAAAGCCATGCATTAAAAAATGGGCATTATAATGTGCTTGTACTGACCTGAATTCTCTAAAATCGGTTGGAATTTGGTTATACGCTTAAAACATACTGACCATTTTTTCAGTATTTTAATTGTAGAACTAGCATTTCATTCAGATTTGGAATACGAAAACCGCTTGCCTCGGAAAGTTGCCATTATTTTATCTAGTTGAGGAAAAAGTTAAGCATGTGAATAGTCACTAGATTGTAAACTTTCCATGCTTACAAATGTTTGATGTGCCTTTGACATCACATGATATTTGAGGTTTCTACATATTGGCACACTAAGGAGAATACATCTTTCTTCCTCAGTCCACTATTCTCCTTGTGCTCAATCATGTTTTGTAACATGGTATTAGAGCCACACCCTCTTCTACTTTCTTCCATAATCTCATTCTCTCTTGCAACCTTTTCATCTACTTGTCTCATCATCTTCAAGTCTTTAGCTTTTTATCCTTTATTCTTTGTGTCATACTTTGCTCTCACTCTACTACTATGATCAGTCTATCGAGATCTTTGCCTACACTAATAATGCTGACAACCTCACCAAGTCTGAATCCATGTTGTCATCTCTTCAAAATGGCACATTTTTCTGTTGATGGCCTAGAGATAAGTTTTTTTTTAAAAAGTCCATTTATCCTTGATCTAAGGTTATTCAACCTTATAAATCAAACCCTAGTCAAAAAATACTAAAAGCTGAACTAGTTCATCACTAAACCCCTTTCACATTGGATTATGGGAATGGATTTAATATGAACCACTTGATAAAAATATACCTTACACTTGCATTCACACTTCAACCTTTTTTTCAAAAATTGGTTTTTCTTAAAGTCAATACACACTCGTAAGCATCCAAAAGTTCATAAAAGTGTTATTGTATGCAATTAATCATAATTAAGAACTCCCAAAGCTCCTTGTAACTCTCACAAAATATATTGTTGTAATTGGAGTTAAACACTGCCATGTGATTCATTGGTAAGACCTTTTTGTTTACCAAAATGTCCAAAAGTGAAGTAGTGGAAAAATTCAAGGGCAACATGTTCCACACTTGGACAATGAAAACCATGTATCATCTAATAACGAAAGACCTTTGGCAGATTCTTAAAGATCATGAAGATCAAAATTATCCAATGTCGAAGAGGAAATATAACAAAGCCTCAGGATAATAGCTTGGGGTTTATTTGATGATGTCCTACACCACATTTTTGGATTTAAAAGCACAAAGGAGGTGTGGGACAAGCTGGATAAGATATTTGGCTCTCAAGCAAAGAACTCTAAAATCACTATATTTATGGAGTTTTTTAGGCTTGATCTAAACCAACACGATTGCCTAACATCATTGATGAACAAAATTAAAAGCTTGAAAGTACAACTATTTTCAATAGAGAAAGATATTGAGAAGATGAAGCCATTGTTGTGCTACTCAATAGTGTGGATAAACCTGACAAGGATTATAAGCATGCAGTAGCAACAATAAGGAAGGTACCCAATAGAAAATCAATGCAATTGGAGCCGCCTTATATGATGAGCAAGAAGGTAAAATTAAGGAAAAAGCCCAAGACTCTACTCTGAGCTCTGTAGTAACTGCACTTTATAGCAAAGGCTCTTCTTCAAGAATTGTTTGTAGGGTTTGTGCAAGAAATGGACACAAAGAGTAAGACTATTGGAACAAAGGGAAACCAAGGTGCAAAAGTTGCAATAAGTTTGGACACATCAAGAAAGAATGTTGGGGCCAAAAGGCAAATTTTGTAAAGGAAATAAACGTTGAAGACTCTATTGAAACTCTCTTCTAAATTGCCTACACTTTGTTTAACATTGCATGTGCTAGAGGCCTTGCAGGTATTCAGGGGGGCAACCTACATCCTTAGGTGCAGTTAGCTAGGGTTCGATTCCGGAGAGGGAGCCTGAGAAACGGCTACCACATCCAAGGAAGGTAGTAGGCACACAAATTACCCAATCTTGACACGGGGAGGTAGTGACAATAAATAACAATACTGGGCTTTTACAAGTCTGGTAATTGGAATGAGTACAATCTAAATCCCTTAACGAGGATCCATTGGAGGGCAAGTCTAGTGCCAGCAACCGCGGTAATTCTAGCTCCAATAGCGTATATTTAAGTTGTTGCAGTTAAAAAGCTCGTAGTTGGATCTCGGGGCGGGGCGTGCGGTCCGCCTCCTTTGGTGTGCACTGATCGCCCCGCCCTTTTTGTCGGAGACGCACTCCTGGACTTAATTGGTTGGGACGTGGATTCGGTGATGTTACTAGCATCAAGGGGGTTGTTAATATATATGTGGTTCTAGAGGCACAGGTGCTGAGTCACATGTAACTAAATCCCACAAGGAAAGAGTAAGGTGTGTGTCCAAGCTAGAAAGCTATATAGCAATGTACTTGCTTCACTATAAAAAATAAGTTCTCTTCCATGACATTTGGGTTTCATTCTTGTTCTTCTTTCCTCCTTAGTCCACTATTCTTCCTATGCTCAACCATGTTTTGTAACAAATGTGAGGTTTTATGCTAAGTACTTAGGGAAGAGTGCAAAATCATTGTTAAAGCACAAATATTATGCTTGTCCCCATGACTTGGGAGATGAAAAAAGCTCTTAGCACAATGCGAAGACTTGTATTGACTTTTATTAAGTAGAGATACATATACATTTGGAGGTTTTTAAAACAAGACAAGATGACATTTTTATAATTGACCCTTCAAGTTGTAGACCTATGCCAAGAGACTTTGATGCCCCCGAATTCAATACCATACACCTTACTTGATGAGAGTCCACTATTGCTCTACCGCATTATCAATCTCACAGGAATTATTTGCAAGCTCCACAATGGGAGGGTAGATAACCATGAGGATTTGTGAAACACATCTACTTACCATGCTAGCTACAATATTCAACATTGCTTTAAAAGAGGTTTTCCACTCTTGGTTTATGGACATTAGTACACCTATCCAAATAAGTTAAGCATCCCTTTGGACATCATCCCCTACTATACTTTCTTGATTGGATGTGTTTTGGGGCCAAGTTTTCTAGGCTTGTTTTGAAGATGGAGATCATTTTATATGCAAAGTTGTATCTACACATGGCTAGAGGGCAAGTTGGATTTAGGAAGTTGTCCAACTTTGACCACATTTTCAAATTGTGAGGGCCATAATTCCAAGACAAGGTCTATTGCTATTTCATTGACTTCAAGAAAGATTTAAAAGGTGCACCACATACCTACTGTAAAAAATTGCATGATTTGGGCATCATTCAAGGATTATTAACAATGTGATTTGTGAGAGGGAGAGTCTACGGATCTATAGGCATATGATATGCAATCTTGTAGAATCATTGAGGTAGAGAAGGGATGCCCTCTCTCACCTATTAACATTAATGAGGTTAAAGGGTTTAGGTGTTTTGGGGGCGGGACAGTTTGGCTTTTACTAGTAGTTACTATAATACTAATCATTGATGGTTCAAAGGAAGGTCTTAAAAAACACCTTGATGAAGGAACATATTTTTTTTCGACGCATTGTTAATAATCTCAAATTCAAAGTAATTACTACACATGGATTAATGGAATATTGTGATAAGAAAAAATTGATAGCAAATCTAAAGAAAACTAAGTCAAAGACCTTAAAGTTTAAACATTCCTCTAATATTGCAAAATAGCTAGTTGTTCTTTTATGTAAATGAGGAACAGTAAGTTTTCTCATTCTATGTTTACCTTAGCATCACCTCAGTATGCCTATTTTCACTGATGAGATTGGCAACAATAGCACAAGTTGTTGGAGGCCATGTGACTTTGGGTAGGTTGGAGGGACATTGTTTATTGTCACATTTTTAGAAGCTAGTAATCGAGGTGTGGCTCTTACATACTCTAGTCTCACCAACAATAGCTATTGGGTAGTTGTGGGAATCATCACATCAATTGAGGATTGAGTTTGGTGAAGTAGAGGGCATCCCATCAGAAGAAAGCTTTCGCAAACTAGATGTCATGGGGTAAATGGAGTTGGAGGATCTATACCTTTAGACGATGTACCTAAAAATGAGATATGAGAGACAAATTACTTGTTCAGATGTACATATGGGCCTTAGACATATGTGTTTTTGGGTCATCAAGTACTTGCACCCTTCTTGATAGAGTTGAGACATCTTATGGACATGCTAGTAAGTAGTTCATGGTTCCACCATATAAATGCTAGGTTTGGGATTTATAACTAAGGACAAGAATATTGAAGGATTATAGCCACATTAAGTGCGCACAAAATCAAAATGCAATTAATAGTTGCAACCGACCTCTTACTAATACTTTGACAGAGCCCAACATCCACAACTTAGACCCACACATTGGAGGGCCATAGCTTCATACTTATATATACATGCCACATTCCCAATTGATGACCATAGCCTTGTGTCTTCTCCTCATAAGATTCACTATGTACATAGATCCCTTGATTATGTAGAGCATATGGCAGTTTTGTTTCTTTTCACTCTTTCATAAGTCCTACTTTCAGTCTTAGTATTGACCACCTATGATATTAGTTCTATTGTCTTTTTAGTTTTTTAAAATCCTAAGTACCAATCATTTATGATATCCCATCTAATCTTCTAATAGTCTAGTAGGCCTTTGAATTTGTGAAGATGTTAATATTTACTTTCTCCTCTCACACACACTCACATGCATGCATGCATGTGTGCATGCACATGTGCACACAATAGCTTGATACTATCCACATAATTATATATGAGTATTTACTTTTTTTTGAATTTATTGTTATAAAATAATGAGTATAAGCGTATATACAAATTTTACTATCTGCATAATTGTATATGCATTTTTATTTTTTGTATTTACTATTATAATATAACAATTATAATTTTCTACATCCCCATTTTCCAAAGTTCCCCTTAAATTTATATTGTCCTTATAGGCCTATAGCTTGTAATGGCCAAAACCTTGAAAGCCACACTCCTATGGGGCTTATTCCCATCTCTATAGAAAGGGAAGTCTTCCATTACATCTTAAACTCCTAGTTAATACTCTTATTTCAAGTTGGCTTCTACCTTCTCCAACAATCCAACAACTTGTGACCAGAAGTTTTCTTCATCATGGATGCCAACAAGGTAAAAAGTAGTAAGGGTAAACATGGATAACAAATAGGTGGGTCATAGACACCTACAAAATGCATTAAAAGTCATGGTTCTCACCCACTTCTTTTGTATGGATGCATGTATTGGGTCTCAACTCTATTCATATTGTGTTTCGACTTATTTTGGGTCCACACCATTTTTGAAAAAATGAAGCTATCTTGTAATCGAAAAAAAAAAATGGAGCAAAAAACTTCCCCTATTTTGTTATAATGAATGGTGATGATGGCTTATTGATGTCCTTAATATCCTTACTCCCTCACCCTTGTTCTTAAATTTATCTATACAATGACTTGTTAGTTAATTATTTTCTTAGTTGAAGCCCTTTGGCCGTGTGCGCGCGCGCACACACACACACACACACACACACACACACACACACACACACACACACACACACACACACACACACACACACACACACACACACACACACACACACACACACACACACACACACACACACACACACACACACACACACACACACACACACACACACACACACACACACACACACACACACACACACACACACACACACACACACACACACACACACACACACACACACACACACACACACACACACACACACACACACACACACACACACACACACACACACACACACACACACACACACACACACACACACACACACACACACACACACACACACACACACACACACACACATTTTCTCTTTAACTTACTCTCACTCATTCACATGCAAACTCTCTGTATTGAATTTATTATATGATAAGTTCCCAATACTATTCTCATCATGGCCAAAGGATTTTGCATTTTTGTTTGCAAGAGAAACATGTCACTCAATTTTCTACCATCCAATGAATTTATTATGTGCATGTTGCCAACACCCAGAAAGAACTTTGAAATGCTAAGAATTCAACACCCAAGTGTCAAAATCATACATGGACATGAAATTGTAGGAGTATTCAACCCAAACTCAAAGGAAAGGGTCACTCAAGCTCTAAGCAAGACTCCTCTCCACATAGGAAGCCACTCCAATATCTCTTCTATCCCCCTAAGTGAGAACAACCAATATAGATTTCCACATATATGGATGGAAGGTAGAGTCTGTATGGCATCTTCAATATAAATGGAGAAGGGGAAGAGTTGGTAAGTGGACAAACTCCCAATACATCTTCATGGCCTCTTTTGCATTGACCACTTTTGTGTTCTAAATTTTCCATATTCATGGGACGTTGACAATCTTGAAGTTGGTGTCGTAGCCTTGCATGTGTGCATGCATGTGGGCTAGGATAGAATTTTAGATCCTACAAGAGGAGAATGTAGGGCACACTATCATGCTCTATGCAATGTCTTGTGGGTTAAGCTTCTAAAATTGTACGCTTTTAACATTTAATTTATCTAGATCAAGATTGAGGCACTCCACAATAAAATAATGGAATCCAAGAAACATCTACTGAAGAATATACCATGCTAACATACTTCTACTACCACAATTAACCTAAGATATATCAAAAGGGCTTGTGATCATTGTTAAAAAGGCCACTAGATATTAAGATTATGCATAACAACAAAAACCCTTAGAGACCACTCACATCAATAGAATGTAGAGTTTATTATATGATTATTGAGGCAAAATTTAAAATTCCTGAGAACACAAAAAATGTAATTATATCAATTGTATCCATATTGCAATTACGAGAGAGAGAGAGAGAGAGAGAGAGAGAGAGAGAGAGAGAGAGAGAGAGAGAGAGAGAGAGAGAGAGAGAGAGAGAGAGAGAGAGAGAGAGAGAGAGAGAGAGAGAGAGAGAGAGAGAGAGAGAGAGAGAGAACCTAGGCGGGGGGAAGTTGGCAGTCTCCAATGCCAAACCACAAGGGAGTCCCTAAATGGAAGAAAATGCTAGAATCCATAGCTTATAACAAGGTCTCACTTTCTAATCATGCTCTCTCAATCAATTTGCAATCTCTTTATTTTATTTTTCCATGTTTGGATACATTTCAATGTCTCAAGAACAAAGATGTGGTACTAGTTTAGAGTCTTTGCCTTCAAAAACTTATTGGAAATCAATTGTAAGCCTATTAATTCTTTTGCAAGACAAAGGGTTAGATTAGTGATCAAAAAATTGTTTGGGTCAATTATAAGGTTGTGTGGATTATTGTGATGCTTGTTACACACAATCCTACTCTCTTGCCATGTTATTTATTGCCTCTAAACGAGATGGACTTACCACGCTATTATTATTTTGATCAAGCTTTCATGATTGCACTATTCAAATGGCCTTTTTTATTTCAATTTAAGGAAAATACCTATAAGTTTCTTAAGGAAAATGGTTCATTTTATTGCCTCATAACATGTAAGCAAATGGGTTTTTAAAATACCCTTTGAAAACACATCATATGGATGGTTTCATAGATGCACACCCCCAAGGTGTGTGCACCTGCCTAAGTCTCCCCTTGAATAAAATGTCAATCTTGGGTATCTACCTTTCCAAATTAATGGGTTGTATTTGACATTTCTTAAATACTATAACGTTTGAATAGTGCAACCATGGAAGCTTGATCAATTAACCATAGAAGTTGGCTTTCTAGTTTGGACCAAAAAGGAAGCTTTTTGACAAATAGCCTCCTAGACATCTATTTTTGTAAAGAAATTCTCCTAGATGTCAAAGTTGTCCCCATAATTTATTGAAACAATTCTACTTAGCCATAGACGTGTATAATAGTTGTAAAGGCTTGTGTGTGTTTTTGTGCATCATGATATTACTTTGATTCATGTGGGGTAGACCAATGTCATCATGCTCTACCCATATGGAGCACTGCAATTCCCCTACAATATACTATGTTAAGAAAACTAGGCTTGGATTGTTAGCCTATGGTAGTAGGGTACTTTTTTCTTGGGAGTTACTCATTATCATATAGATGAATGACATAGTTGCTTCAACTTAAAGAGCCTCATTTTGATTTGTAAGTGACTATAGAGGAGCTAGGTTTATGTGCAATTGGTGAGGGGTGAATAAGGAGCAGAGTCCTACACAATAAGACCGCAAGCAAGCCGTAAAATCACATGATGTGGATATGGTCAAGGTTGAGAGGTCATTGTGCCTCAACCAAGACAAAGACAACAAAGAATGCAAATCTATGGCATGCAAAGGAGCCAATGTGCACAAGGCAACCGTGACCCTCCTTCTTGAAGAGTTAAGAAAAGGTATGCGAGCTTGCTTATAGCTAGTGTATACCTTTATTTTCAAGGGAGACCCTCATTGGAAGAAGAATTTATTACCCACTAGTTTGAAGTAACTTACCAAGGAAAGGCCAAACTCTTGCAATTCCATTTCATTGGCAAATGCTTTTATCTCGTCCTATTGGCTTTCAAGGCATAGAGTCATCGGCTACTAGCGACCTAAGTGGGTCATCATGGCAACTTGGTTTATGCTTTCCCTTGGTCCTCTATATTTTTTGCTAACAAGGTACTCCTGCATGAGTTCCCAATATGGATCACTCTGTCAGACCTTCTACCTTGTCTTGATGAAGAAATTGTCACTATTGCATCCACCTTAGGGAGAGTCCTCTACACAGCCACAACCATGAACACTTGTAGAGTGCTTAGGAGCAAGCACCGTGTCTACATCCTTTGGGACCAGCGGGTTGAGCATCTAGAGTTCCTTTAGCTTCAAGATTCCTCTAGAATGGAAATTATCCTTAGCATCAAGTGCTCTCCTTTTCTTGACTTGTGGCACTAGTCATTTTGCTTG
The DNA here is from genome assembly GCF_053477565.2 of Lygodium microphyllum. NCBI lineage: Eukaryota > Viridiplantae > Streptophyta > Polypodiopsida > Schizaeales > Lygodiaceae > Lygodium > Lygodium microphyllum. The sequence continues at coordinate 84,211,295 of NC_141147.1, forward strand.
GGCGTGTCCGCTTGAAGACCAAGAAGAGAAGAAGGCAATAAAAATCTATCAAGAAGCATGCAAAAGAAAGGGATTAGGACTCGGGAGCAATTGTGAGACAAGGAGAAGGTAGGTTGGTTCCTCATGGATACATTATAGGATCTCTACAAGCTGAGCATGAGCGAAGCCTGTTGGCTGGAGCACATCCTTTCCTACATCCCCCATAATTTGGGTAGCTTCCTTCTTCAACTTAGCTGATAAGTGCAACATGCAAACCATTCCTTCAATGTCACTCATGTTGGGATATTTATCCCCTATCTTTGGCTATTCCTCTCTTCCTCACAACCAAGTGGAGGAGAGTGTGCCCCCAAGCAACTCCCTTCACGCAGAAGCACATGATGAAACGTATATGGAAAAACACCCCTTCCTACATGCTTAACTTCTTTAGGTGGAGGATCATCTCTCCGAAACTTGCCCTTAGAGAGCTAGACTTGCTAAGAGATTGCCAATCTCTCCTCTTTGCTTATTTTGTAAAAGAGACATGAGGAAGGAAAAAAACATGTTTTATGGGATTGCCTCGTAGTCAGACTTGTTTGCTTGCAAGTCAAGAAGAAATGGTCAAAAGGTGGCAACCTCAGAATATACTTTGGCTTTTCTATGGTCATCTTGAGAGATATGGGCATGTTTGGTGCTCACGGAAAACCGTCCTTTAATGTATTTTTTCCAGGCAACATTCTTAAAAAACCGATTGAAATTGAAGCTCGTCTTAATGAAAACCGACTATTTTTAAAGCATTTTAGTTATAAAATCGACTATTTCCCTCCCAAAACCGGTTGGAGTTAAGCCTGATCCTTTGTTCCATTGGATGGATGGAAAAAAAGTTTTTTGCGAGCCCTGGACATGTTGGATATCGGTTCATGGAAGCTTATCTCAGTACTATCTGGTCTATAACCCTCAAGTTCATTTGGAAAAGAAGGAATGCTATAGCCTTTTGCGGCCAAATGAATCTTGCACCTTCTAGCTACATCAAAGGCCTCAAAGATGACATTCTCTTGGTCCTCAAGGCCATTGAGCCCACGTTTTGGATGTATAAGTTGTTTCACAAGAAACTCGAGGCATTCATCTCAGCCACGCCTCCACAAACTGGCCTCTATGAACTCAAATGGACTTGTGCGTGGGTCTCAGCTCCAAAAGAAATTGTGATTTTTGGGATGTTATTTTTGGAATGTAAAATATGTAACGTTCAGTTGATAGAGTTCCAGAATCCAAATTATAAAGTTTCGTATAGGCTTGAATGTTGCGCAGGTCAAAGCGTACGTAGGGCCGTGCGATTATCAGTGTATTGAATATGTATGCGTCAAATCAGTGACTGCCAAGCCGATAGGAAGGAAGCACTATCGAAGCTTGCGCTGATGAAGATATACGCGACGCGAGTCGAGAGAGAGAGAGAGAGAGAGAGAGAGAGAGAGAGAGAGAGAGAGAGAAAGCGTGCTGCGTGTCATACTCAGGAGTCAGCCTAGTTAAGATTCACGAGTCACGAGAGCTTTCCGTTCAGGGGGCAGACTCCAGGTTTACGTCTTCAATTTCCACAGCCTAGACTCAGACTCCAGTGACGTCCAAACTTATACGAGAGACACAGAGTCTAGAGAGAGAGAGAGACAGAGAGAGACAGAGAGAGAGAGAGAGTGTGTGTGTGTGTGGAACAAAGAACTATTATGCTTGTTTGCGTGGTAAGAACAGTCCCAACTTCCAAGAGATCAGATAAGGCCGAGGGGAACCGCATTGCGAATATACCACTACGCACCTAGCTAGGCGCGCTTGGGGGCATGGGGTTGCCAATTTGGGTGGACGACCAAGTTCAGAAGCCTCTAGGCTCTTGCGCCCATCTGCATGCATCTACTTACATATGCAATGCCTCCCTCTCAGTAGCTCATGATGTTGAAGACTATAGGGAAAAACAAGGGAAAACAATCGTTTTTCTCACATAGAAAATTTCCTAAAATGGAAAGAGAGAGAGAGAGAGAGAGAGTGTGTGTGTGTCTATCCAATAGTACTAGATATGACATAGCCATATAGGACCCGTTCCCACCAAGGCCTTGTTCACAGCCAAGATTGAAACCATTTCTCAAAATTCTCATGTTTCCATGGTCTCTTGACCCACCATTGGTTTCAAACCCCAACCCATTTTGGGCCATGGGATAGTCCGAAAAGGATCATAGCTAACTCACATTATCAACCATGTAGGGTAAAGGGTCCAATAGAGTGATATCAAAGATTCCCAATTGGATCTTTTGTAATTTAGGCGAGTCATATAATTGCATGTGTCAAATTACAATTAGGTGAAAATTTTAGGGGAATTTGATATTTTTATCCATAGACTTAGTTATAATTGAAGGCTTATTTAAGAGTGGCAATGAACAACCAATAGAGTGACACTTGAGATTTTACAAAATCTAGACTATGAAACTTTTTATATAGTGCAATTTTTGTTTGGCCCACATTAAACATATATATAATTGATAAAAAATTATATTATGGCTTCAAGTGCCTAAAAATGAAGCACCTTATGTGCAAAATTGTCATTAAATTAAGTTGGGGTACATTTTTCTTTTTTAAGCTCAAGAGCCAAAATCAAAGTTAGAACAAATCCTCCTAATGACTTTTATTTGGAAACACTAGGGATAAAGACCATAACCTAGATATGGTAGATTTAACTTCAAAATATGTTTATTTTTGAAAGTTTGGAAGTATGAAGTGGACAGATGCTAATGAGATAGACTTGGCCATGTTGTTGAACGTCAAGATGTTAGGGTAGTTTGTGCCATAGGAGATAAAACTGAGGGATAATATATGGCTATGCTTCTAGCAAGGTGTGAGGGAATTGACGATGACAATGGCGGAATTCAAGATTGAAGGGCTCACAATACTAGGCAGCTTTAAAGACCTGAGGTCTTTGAAGGGCTAAGAGAATTATGTAATCTCAAAAACTAGGGTCATGCAAACAAGGTGCCTTCTCAATGAAAGCATTTTGCTTGCTTAGGACAAAGTTAACACGTCTATAGAAACAACTCGAATGGAGGGTGTGCCTCCAATTGGGACTTTTAGCTAGCATGTGAGTTTCAACATACGCCCTTAAAGTCCTTTTCATGTCTACATGATCCACATTAGGAGAGGGGGTTTTAGCAAATTGTACATTCAATCAATCGTCTCTTAGCTAGAAGTTACATGAAGCTGTTGTCGTTTGCTTTTGTTTTGCAAATAATTGCAAGCCACAATGGAAGTAAGTGGCCATGCTCATTGACTTTATTCCCACTTCTCAAGGTTGAGGAAGGTAACACTAGTTCAATGGCGATGGTTGTGGTCCTTGCACTAGTTTGAGTGTAGATGAAAAGTCAAGCCCAAAATTCAATATTCTTTTATGCACCTCACTCTTCATGCCATTTGTAAAAGTTATCGCCAATTGCAATAACATTTAAAACATCTACTTTAGGCAATGTGACACGACAAGTGTCACAAATATCAACATCATGCATACACCAATGCCATAGGGCATGACTTGCTTCTTTGCTACTCAAATCCTTGGTAGCAAGGGTTTCTTAGACCATTGGTTCATATATTGACTCCTCAATAAATCAAATATATTGAAAGCTTTCTTCATTTCTTACTACATGATTCACATACCTACTCTTTGATTCCATTGCACATAATTGCAAACTCCTTTGTGATTGGGTTTACACCTATACATTTATGAAATAGATAGGCTTCTAATTTTGTGGTGGCAATTGTGCGAGGGCATACTATGCTTGAGTTTTTTTGATGGGGGAGCTATTTTACTTGGGGTGAGGTACAATAGATCATGGGCAATCAACCATTAAGATACTAATTTTATGATGCAAAACATTTACATATCTATGTTTGTGCACACACATAGTAACTTTATGACCCCATGTTGCTAATGTAGAAAATTTTCATCATATTGATGAGTCTTTATGGTTATACTTTCCTAATATGAATCCATTGTAGAATAATATTCAAGATACAGCACTATTACTAATGGGTCACACTAGTTCTAAAACATTGATTATTCAATGCCATTATGCATTAATAACAATGATCACCTCAAGGCAAATTGAAATGCTTAACTATGTTGTACAAATTGTGTCCCTTGTACTTTATTTTTTCCTCCCACTTGCAATTGTGGCAACCATGCTTTGTTCTTTAGTCCCATTGTCATGTCCTCATTAAGCTTGAATCTTATGCATATGATTAGGTGTTTCCACATCTACATAATTTTACAATAGAGATGCTTTCTACTTATGGTGCATGGTGTGAGAATATATTAGGATTTGAGAAAATACAAAGAGTGCATGAATGCATCTAACACACAATGAGCTTAGATAAGAATCAAAATGAAGAAGATGATGAATACATGCAATAATGATGAATGATGAATTGAGTGCTCAAGGAGTAGACCCTATACAATAGCCATTGGCTCTTATCAAAGCATGCCAAGGAAGATTGTCATCCTTCAAGAATAGATTCTAAGTGCAAAAAGCTACTAATGTTGATGACAAATTGTACGAAGGGGCTAAGGAAGCCAAGAACAACAAACTGTAGCAATCCACTAGTGATGAAGGTTATGTTGGAAAATATGCAACATTAGAGACTCCATAGCCAATAGGATGACACTCTCAATAGCAAAACACAAATGTGGGAGCATAAATGGCAAGTTGTTGTAGCTCATGTAGAAGCTAAGGATGAAAACACAAATGGGTAGATTAGATGGATAGAAAACATAGGTATGGATGTGGCAAAACATAGGTTAGCTAGCAAGGTTACAAGCTCTAGGGTGTGGGGGTAGCTTGGTAGGGTGACAACACCTAGGGGAGGAATGAAAATTGGGTGGTAGCCTTGAGGGTGTGGGTGATAGCTTCAAAGGGCAAGGAAATAGCCAAGAAGAGGAGAAGGTGAACAACATGTTGATGAGGAGAGTTGGCACTAATGTGGAATGAAAGGATGTGGGATGAAAGTGGTAGTGTAATTGAGTTACACTTTTATAGAATGGTCTAAGCAAGTTGTCCCATTGAAAAATCTCCCATGTCATATAAGTAAATAAGCCCCTCTTAGGCCCAAAAAGGATAATCTAAAAGAGGGGAAACAAAGGCTTTAGTCTCAACCCAAAAGGTTCCACCCCAAAGAGACCAAGGCATTACACCAATAATATCACTCTAGATTACCTAATATCCTATGAGAATCACAGAGGCCATGGATATGGGCATTCAAGTGTGTGTCTAACAAAAAAAAGAAGAAGAAGAAATTGGACATATCAGTATATACTGCCAAGGGGCATCGATGACCACAAAGGTGATGAACACTCTTATGGGACTTATATTTTGGTTATTTTTTTGTTTGTTTTAAGCTAATTTAGTAGTTCATATAGAAAGTGAAACCCAAAGTGCAAAACGACAGTCAGGGGAACCCATATAGAGGTACTGAGCAAGGAGTGTGATAGCTTCTCAAGATCATGGGGGTGATCAAATGATAACTCATAATGCTTTATTAGATGAGATAAAAGGGAATCATGCTACACGATGCATGGTCTTTCTTTGGATACCTTCTTATATCATAGGTTTTCATCTATTCCAAACACCCCACATATGCACACAAGGGGTAATGCAAGAGGCATATACCTTATGTAGAAAGTTGCTAGGTAGATTCATTAGGGGTGAGATTTTGATATCAAAGACAAAGAAGACAATTGTAAACTTGAATGTATGAAGAGAGAAAGCTACCCCTTATTTGCTGATGCAAAAGTAGGAGGAGCCAAATTTGGAAATGTTGCTAATAACCTCACAAAAAATTAAAAGAACCTCAATCATAAGAGCTCTATCAAGAGAAGCAACCCATTGCGGTATTCATAAAGGATAGGTGAAGCTTGGTCTCAAGAGGGAAAGCCTCTATAATGGTTGAAGAAGGAGGGCTTAACCAAAAGAGAACATGGCGATACCAATGAACATTCAACAAAGTGTTTCTCTAGCCCATTCAAGACTCATGGATGCTTGAAATATAAGTCTAGCAGGTAAGTATCAAAAGAGATCAAAGCCTATACCCTAGTTCTTCATATGCAAATACTTTTCTAATAAGCTAAGAAAGAATATAAAACTACGTGTAGGGAGTTTGGTGCAATGAAAGAGAGGTGAGAGAAGTAAATTCCTAAATACATTTAGTCTAAGGACAAGCAATATATGGGCTTGGCTCATTAGCTTAAAGAGTTATGAGGTGAAATTGCTAGACTAGCCTAATGATGCATGAACCTAACCAAGCTTAGAGGAATTAGAGAGAGCTAGCCTGACGGTAGGGCCACCATCATGCACATCCTTTGATAGTATTTGCTAAGAGAAATCAAGATCGGTGGTGGGTGGAGCTACATGGAATGTAGATGCATTATAGTCCTTATAAGGGTGATCAAATGGGAAAATATACTAAAGTTTGAGAAGGTTTGCAAGACTAGCCAAAAGTTTTGGAGCAATGAAACGTGCTAGTTGAGGGGGTCATAAAAAAATCAACTTCCCATTAGGTTATGCATGGGCACAAGGAGAGGTAGAAAGAATGGGAGTAGGATCATATCTCGTTGCCTAGGGAGCTATAGTCAAGGTATAATTGGGTCGTGTGGAGTAGAAGATCTAACACCTAGAGCAAACTTGGGGGCCAAAATACTAAACTTAAGGTGTTGGAGAGAGAATGGATACAACCTAAAGAGGGAGATATAAGAGTAGAATCTAATCCTAAGTTTGTAAAAGCATCAAGAAGAGAACCTAAATATAGACTTGACGAGGGAGTGACAGAAGGTATTTGGGATTTTGTAACACCAAAAACATGCCTATATGAGGAAAAAGGCAAAGTAGAAGATGTAGCTGTTCTTTTTCTAGAGCCTTCTTTTGTGTTCACATATTAGTATTGAATTGTGTCTCTAGTGTGAGTGACATCCAACTCGTACACACTAGGAGGAGCAATATAAATGGTATTGGATCATAAATTAGAACAATTATGCAAAGCTATCATTGTGCACAAATGATACGAAGAAGAGGCATAAGAAAAACGATGAAGAGAGGTCCCCACATCGAGAGAATAATGATATATTAGGGCTTCTAGTGAATGAGCAACTAGATTAGACACTATAGCCTTTCAAGATGGAGTCTAAGACATCATGGCTTAGCTGCATATCACTTGTGCAATCTAGATTCTGAGAATAGTTGCACATGATACTCTTTAGAAGAGCATTGACTTTAGATATCATATGAAGATTCACTAGGCCTTGTAGGAAACACACAAAGTGTACAAACATGACTAACATAATGAGCCCAAACAAGAATACATATGAAAATAGAGTTGAATGATATTGTTATGTTGAATGATTAATGACTATTGTTTGATGGTTATTAAAGATGAATAAGGGCATGCATAAAGTTCCGATGGAAGGCTCCTATGTAGTTGTGTTTTAAAAAAAAAGGATTTTGTATGGTCACTAGTGATTCTTATTCAAGCTTGTTATTCTTGGACAAACTTGTTAAGTTCATGGGGTTGATGCAACTTGGGATTCTCTCTTGAGGAAATATAAGCCATGAGGTAAGGATACTAATTAGAAGCATTAACAAATGGTGGAGTAATGTCTTGTTGGTCTATTGACGTTGATGCATTGAAATATCCTTACTCTCACTATGAGGGCTTCATTATTGGCATGATTTTGGGGAATAAATGTTTATATAATACATCTCAAATGTGTATTTTCTCTCCTTGCATCCAGAAATTGGGGTAATCTATGCAACGGTACTTAGTAGGGTCTCTTTGGGCTTCTTTTACTATTTCTATTGTGGTCAAGTTCAATATTTAGCATGCAAACTTATGGAGAAGAGGACCCCATGAAACGATGAGTTCTTTGTAATTTAGTACTCATTATTCACTCAAGTCATTTAACAATGGTGTTTTACAAGGCCTTATTGGGATTAGAGATTGATTGTCATACTATCTACTAGTAGCCATTATTGTTGATGTAGAAGGGGGTGATCTAGTGTTCTTCTTAGACTTAATGTTGTTGCTTGGCTCAAGGAAATTATGGGGACTTTGACTCTACACACTTAAAGAGTTAGGCTAACTAATTTTGAAATTTGTGTAGTAAAAATTTTCCATTTATTCAACAACTAGATCACTTGGGGGTACGGTACTCTAGAATCACATTCATGTACTCAGCAAGGGACTATACGATTGAGTGAAAATACAACTCATGACTCCCATATTCTTCTTTTACTCCCTTGAGTTCACCTTAAAGAGGGATTGTGGAGTTTAGCATGACAATGAGAGAAATCCTACCATGTTTGACATCATAATCAATATGAAATTACACTCTAAGAAAGATTGAGGAGGGATTGTGGAGTTTAGCATGAGAGAGAGAGAGAGAGAGAGAGAGAGAGAGAGAGAGAGAGAGAGAGAGAGAGAGAGAGAGAGAGAGAGAGAGAGAGAGAGAGAGAGAGAGAGAGAGAGAGATTCAAGTCCTTGCTCCAAAGATGTTAATTATTCCCAACTATCTCTCCCGCCCTCTAACCTTAAGAAATGAGAGGAAGAGAAGAGAATACTCTTGAGATTGTGCTCATTTTTCCATCTCCTAGTAATGTAAAGAGAGCATCATGGCACAATGTTGCCTTTTTACAAAAGTTGGGTGCTTCAAACCTTATGCCTTAATTAAAGCTCCTTCGTAGATCAACCATTTTAGGAGCACTTTAAGCTTTGTAAGTATATTTTCTAGCTCTTAGTGATGGTTGACAAGAATTATCAAAAGGTATCAAGTGGTTGTTAGTTTGTGGCCAATAAGTTCTTGTTTACAACATAGTTTAGATGTTTACTTAGATGTGGCACTTATTTGATGAAGTAAACATTCATAAGCTCTATGCAAATAGCAAAGAAGAAACCATCTAAAGAAGGTGGACGAAATGTTTTTCAAATAATGTGAAACGATTGAGTGGGAGATGCATATGGTAAGTTAGCATGAAATGAAGGTGGCATGTTACTAATCATCCTTATCGTCACTACCTAGGGGTGTGAATTCCTATGAGGGGTCATTGGTGAGCAAAGGTTCGGTTAGACAACAAATTGGTGTAAAAAGATTGTATCTAGTTAGACAACATTAGTTACATTCTACAATGGATCATGATAGTTGAACTCCCACTAGAGTATATATGTGGGTTTGAATTTCTTAACATAAGCACCTTGTAAGAAACCATCTATTTATTTACCCAAAGCAGGCCAGCATATAAGCACCTTGTTAGGAATCATCTACTCGATCTTCCTAGTTGGAAAGATATCCAATTTTGTGAGACAATAACAACAATCTACGTTATACGAGAAATTGTAACAATAATCTACTTTTATAATATAGAAAATAGTAAATTGAATGTATTATAATAGAATTTCTAGAAAATTATATCAATAGAAATGATAGACATTATGAAGAACTTTGCTTTGAACTTTGTGCAGGCAACTTCTCCTCTATCACAAGGTCATGAAAGCCATAAATGTCTAACCATATAGAGGGAAAAGGGATGTATAGTGAGCACATTTACTTTTACAATACCATTCATGTAAAAAATGCAATCAAAGCTACTTAATAGTGAACTAGCATTCTGCACATGTTTTTCACGGGCACGGAACGCTAGGCTGCTTCACGGCAGCTTCGCTGTCTCAAAGGAACTTCGCTTAACAATCCATTTCTCATCTTTCTCTCTCCTCTTTTTCCTCTGTGTTTCTAATTTTTTAATTTACTCACTCTCTCTCTCCCCCCAAATTCCCTATGTCTAAATTTTTTTCTCTCTCTTTCTCTGCCTTCTATTTTAGTTTATTTTTTCTCCTCTCCTAGTTCTCTCCTCACTTTTCTCTCTCTCTCTCTCTCTCTCTCTCTCTCTCTCTCTCTCTCTCTCTCCTTTTAGTCTCCCCCTCTCTCCTCTCTTTTCCTTCTCTCTCCCTCTCCTCTTTTTTCCTTTTCTTCTTCTTCTTCTTCTTCTTCTCTCTCTCTCTCTCTCTCTCTCTCTCTCTCTCTCTCTCTCTCTCCTTCTTTATCTTTTTGTCTCCCCCCTTAGTCTCTCTTAAAGTATGTAAAATTTATATTTTCCCTATATATAATTCTTTCTTTATGTTTATATTCTCTCCCTTCTTCTCCTCTCTCTCTTAAATTTTATCTTCTCTCTCTCTCTCTGCTTTCCTCTCTCTCTAAAAATATTTAAATTTAAAAAACACTTTTATCTTTTCTCTTTTTCCCCATCTCTCTTCCTCTTTTCCTCTTTTCCTCTTTCTTCTTCTTATTTTTCTTCTCTCTCTCTCTCTTTCTTTCTCTCTCTCTCTCCCCTCTCCTCTCTTTTCCTTCTCTCTCCTCTTTTTTCCTTTTTTCTTCTTCTTCTCTCTTTAAATTTTTTCTTCTCTTTTTTTTTAAAATTTTACATTTTCTCTCTCTATAAATCTCTCTATGTGCTCAAATTCTCTCTCTTCTTATTTTCTCTCTCATTTTCTTCTCTCTGTCTCTCTCTCCCCTCTCTCCTTTGTTTTCCTTTTTTCTTTTCCTCTCGCTCTCTCTCTCTTTTAAATTTTATATTTCCTCTCTCTATAATTATCTTTATCTCTATTCTCCCTCTCTCTCTTTCTCTTTTGCACTTTGTATATTTCTCTCTCTCCTTATTCTAATTAAAAAAAGTCTAAATTAAAAAGTTTAATCAAAGAGAGAGAGAGAGAGAACCTAGGCCCTACACATGAGGGAGAGGGGGGAGGGGGAGAAGAAAAATGTTAATTTAAAAAAGACTATTCTCTTTCCTCTTCCCCCCTCCTCTCTCAGTTTTCTTCTTTTTATACTTTTTCTTCTTTTTTTTTTCTTCTTCTTCTCTCTCTCTCTCTCTCTCTCTCTCTCTAAAGCGTGTGAAAAACTATGTTCGAAAAACTTTAAATAAATTTTTTAAATATTTAATTAAAATAAAAGTTTAAATTAAAAAGTTTAATCTGAGAGAGAGAGAGAGAGAGAGAGAGAGAGAGAGAGAGAGAGAGAGAGAGAGAGAGAGAACTTAGGCCCTACACATGAGAGAGAGAGGGGGGAAAGGGGAGGAATTTAATTAAAAAGGGGAGGGGGAAAAGAAAGAGAGAGATTATAAGTGAGAGAGAGGGGAGGGGATCTTAATTTTAAAAAGGGAGGGGGGGGGGGGGGGGGGGGGGATTTAATGAAAAAAGGGAGGGGAAAGAGAAAATGAGAGATTACTTGTGAGAGAGAGGGGAGGGAAAAGGGTTTTAATTGGAAAAAGGAGGTTTGGAAAAGGGGGTAGGTTCTGGAAGCCCTTTGGAGGTTCAGGGCTTTTCGAATCTATAGCGAAAATAATATAGTAGTAAGATTCTAGAAGTAGTAGTAGGGTAAAGGGTCCAATAAAGTGACACTCCCCAAAAGCAAAAGGCATCCCACCCCAATTTAGTGATAATTTTGCAAAAATGATTCAACTTTTTTAGCCACTTAAAATTATGATAGCAATTTTTTTGTAGTACATATAAGCTTAATACTATTTAAACAATTGAGCCATGCAACTTTTTTAATATTTTAGATTTTGAAAAACCTTAAAACAATATATCTACAAATGTCACTCTATTGGCCCCTCATTGTCACTCTTCTATGAACCCTTCATTTATAAGGAGGTCTACTTGATAAAAATATCCAAATGCACTATAGTTTTTGAAAAAAGCTCTATATGTTAGATATAATATAACTATTAAAAAACATTTATGCAACTCACTTGGAAAAAAAGTTAGTTTATTTGAAGATATTCACACACACACACACATTGATATATATATATATATATATATAGAGAGAGAGAGAGAGAGAGAGTAATAATGACCATTTTGGTCATTTTGTTTTATGAAGAAATCTTAATGTGACTAGACTCTAAACTTTGCACATAAAATCTCTAAATGGGAAGTTTTAATAGTTTAAGCATAATGATAGGGGTGAAACCTTTTGACTTTTGACTTATATAATTGTAAACATGGTGTAGCCTAATAAAAAGATGTGAAGTAGTGTTCCTTTGGTGGAGACATCTTTTTGGAATGCATATGCTTGATGAGTTGGTTATAAATACTCGCGTATCTTTACCAATTGTAAACAAAAAAGGATAACAAACATAAATCCCATCTCTTCAATTAAGGGGTGCACTTGAATGGATGATCGGATGAGTCAACCTTGATTTTGATACATCCAAGGCAAAGATCATGGCATTTGACATGAACCTTTCCACTGACTCCATTGCTCAAGATTTTTCTTTCATCATCACGAGATCCAAAATGCTATTTAGTCAAAGCACAAGCCTTGGGTGGCGTTCCAAAATGCTATTTAGTCAAAGCACAAGCCTTGGGTGGCACGCCAGGTGAAAGTAAGGAAGGGTGCTAAAGGCAAAAGTTTGGAAGTTTAACGGTTAGGAATAGACATTGA